>NW_017308271.1:71307-84567 GCF_000935625.1 Nanorana parkeri | reverse complement strand
CGACATACCTAATGCCGAGGTAGGGCGGGTATACCGAAGTGTCGAACAAGCTCCAGGAACAATGGGAGCAATAACATATACATCCATTCTTGAGAGCAAATCGTGGTATGGATACCGAGAGAGGGGGGCAGGAGCCTGTTAATGAGATACTGCCAATAAACCGCTTTAAAAAAATATATATATATCATTTTTTTTTCTTTAGAAATTTTAGTTTTACTGCAGCAGGTTCTATACACTGCACAGTTGTGCCACTTTACAGGCAAAGTAAGGCGACCCCCTAGGCACAATATTTAAAGGAATTTTTCATTTTTACCCTTTAAGCAATGTTAAAATCATTGCTCCTTCAAAAACGTTTTTTTTTTAACGTTTTTTTTTTAATTGAATCCTGTCTTTAAGGTCAGTACCCGGATCCCCATACACTTTTTATGGCCAATAAATTGCAAAAGGGGGACATTTGATTTTCATTGTTCTACTCCCATAGACTTGCATTTTCCCATGTGGGGTTGTTCGGCTCATTACTAGGTGCCACGTGTACCTAATTTAAAAAAAAAGAAAAAGCAAAATTAACTTCATAATGTCATAGCCAGGAATGAGGACAGACTACAAAGACTATCTTGATTCATGGCAGACTTTTATGTTTCTCGTAGAAACATAGGGGGCTATTCACAAAGGAGCTGAAGGATATAGCCGTAGCTTCGGCTAATCCTTCGGCTCACTTTGGCTGCCTTCAGGCAAAGGCAGCCAAACAGCTTAGCCAAGCCAAACGCATATGCTTCGGCTCTGCTGAGCTGAAGACACAGCCGAAGCTGGGAGAACGTTCTCCCCTCACATGTTAAAAAAAACCCACAACGTGCGGTCCCCCTCCCGATCCTTACCAAACCCTTCGGGTTTGGTAGGAAAGTTAGGAGGGACTCCAAGTTAATAAGTTAAAAAAAAGTGCATGGGGTTCCCCCAAAAGTCATATCAGGCCCTAAAATTCCCAAGTAGACACTTAATCCGAGCACAAACCCTGCACCATACCAGGCCACATGCCCTCGGCATTGGGAGGGTGCTTTTCCAAGGGACCCCATCACAGCAGCCGTGTTCTTGGTATAACCACTTCCAGCGGAGGATGTACATTTACGTTAAACCTCTGGAAGTGGTTAATAAAAAAATTAAAACCCCACAAATTGACCCACTGACGTAATCCAAAGGTCGATCACGATGTGCACAACGCCACCAACTCATCGAAATAAATTAAAAAACGCCAACCGACCTGCCCGCACAAGATGAACTCCCGCTGCAAAATGAACAATTTGACAGATGCCGGACAATTGTAAACAGATATCTGTTGACATTTGGCCACACCTGTCAAATCGCTATTGCAATTCCCGGCCAAATGAAAACAAATGGGTGGAGTTGGCCGTGATGTCATGACTGACTCCATTTGATGTCATACAATGACTTTTTTTGTACCGCGTGGATGTTGTGCAAGTGTGAACAACATACATTGAAATTAATAATTTTGTATGTTTAGCGCGTTTCTGTGCGTATTTGTTAATGTGTGAACTAGGGATGCACCGATACCACTTTTTTAAGGCCGAGTACGAGTACCGATACTTTTTTTTTTCAAGTACTCGCCGATACCAATTACCGATACTTTTTCTTAAAGGGACGGGTCACATTTTTTCTAAAGCAATACAAAATCATGATTTTAGGTCAGTTTCTTAATATTATGAAGAACATGAACACTCTGTAGTGTGGCACAGCTATATCCAATTCTGCATACCTGGCTTTATATTATAAGAACTTTATAATATAAAGCCAGGTATGCAGAATTGGATACAGCTGTGCCACACTATACAATAATACACTGTTCTGGAGTCTGGACATGTGATCATCTATTTTCCCCACTATGGGGATACAAGCCTTAGTTAGCAATGGCATGATAAATATTCATTTCATTATTCAATGTCTTTTTTTTAAATATTATAACATTTATAATATTTAAAAAAAGACATTGAATAATGAAATGAATATTTATAAGGAGAATGGACTATCTCGGCAAACGGAACTGGAAGGGTGACTGTAACATCATGGACATCCCCAAGTGGACCCGTAGAGGGTCTCACCGGGTCTGCCATCTTTTAACTTGGGGGAGCTATGTGACGACACGGTGATCAGTTTATAAGTTAAATGTGTATTTGTGTTGAGTTGTGTTTGAGTGCGTTATGCTGTGTGACCTGGTTATGGAAAGACTATCAGCACCATCCCTCGTTATCTCCCATTGTTCTCTGAGGGAGTTCAGAACAATGACATTCTGGCAAGGCTCCTGCTATGGCTGTCTGGAGTTCGTTAGCAGGTGGACACCTGTGGTGTTGAGCAGACCGATGGTCTGGGAGGGGAGGGGGGATGTGATGGGATTATATTCTGATTTCATCACTTGCTGTATATAAGTTTGTGCAGTTGCTCAATAAATCAGAGTATGTTTCACCTACACTCAAGCCTTGGCTAGTGACTGGGGAAACTGGGAGCTAAGGATCTTCAGGTTGCAAGATCTCCTCAGCAAGGAAGAAGACAGCGGCGGACATACTCCCCCTGAGTACGGGGGTCCGTCACAGCCATCTTGCTTCATTGAAGACGCGACGCGGACGCGGCACAGGTACTCGTTTTTTTGTATCGGAGTATTTGCACGAGTACGAGTACTCATGCAAATACTCGGTATTGCCGCCGATACCGATGCTTGTATCGGTATAGGTGCATCCCTAGTGTGAACGGAGCTTTAGGCATATTTATAATGTTTCCCAGATTTATTTTACATGTTTCCTGGTATCCAGATTAAATATTAGTGTTAATAAAGGTTGTTGTTCTGTTTCCTATTGTACATAATTAATTAAAGCAATTGAACAAAAACTGTGTTACCTCAGTGTACTGACTTCCAGATTCAAAAGGAGGCAAATTTGATAAGGTGGTAGTTAACTTAAACATTGCTAATCTGTTTCGCCCAAAATTACTGCACCTATCACAAGTTGATCCCTTCCAAAACCACACTGTACAGAATGCATGGGTCAAAGAGTATTTTCACTGTACTAATGGATAACATTGCCAGAGTGCAAATGTGTTAAAGTTGAAACTTTTTTCTGTGTATATGTTACATGCTTAAGCAGTTCCAGAAGACAGTTAAAACAGTTGACTTTTTGCCAACTGGGTGGAAGTTCATCTAGTGTATAAAGCTGCTGCATATTACATTATATTGTATCCGAATCCTCCCATTTCTCTCCTCACATTTCTAACGTCTTTTCTTTTTTATTGTTTTTTTTAAATTATTTTTATTTGGGTTTTTTATACTTACTCATTTTCCAGTAGTTGACATCTGCATCAAGACAGAAATATAACTTGATGCGTAATAGTTTAGTTACAGAAGTAAAGAATACATAATGAATAAACGACTTTAAATAATTCTAGCATTATGACTTCACTGGCATTATGACTTCAGTGGAGGCAATGTGTAGTTTTAGTAGATCAACTCAGCTGTAGTAAAATATATTTTCCCGTGTTTATATGATTGTTGTTCTAGAAAAGGCAAGTACAAACTACAATTTTCTCTTTTGCTGCAATGTTGATTAAGCTTGCCTCTTGGTGATTTACAATTTCTAACCATGTAGTTTAGTTCCAGTTCAGTGTAAATGCGGAAACCAGAAGTGGGTGAAAGTTCATTCCTGTCTGGGAATCTGAATGTTCTTTATATATTTCGTTGTTACTGAAAGCCCCACGGGATTCAGTGTGTAACCTTTACCCTTATTTTCACATCAATGGCAGTGTGATGTGTGCACAAATTACTCTACACTTATTATACTCTATATGGCTCGGTAATGCGAGGATTACCTGCTTTATTAGCTATGCAAGCAACATTTTGACTAGTTTATGCAGACACATCTATACATAGTGATTTACATTAACATGATGCACAGTATGGGGTCTTTTTAAACTTATTTCACCCAAGATTAAATCCAATTAGTAAAATATGTGAATAATAGGTGACAGTTGTGTAAATCATGTGTGAAAAAATATAAATAGACCCATATATGAACTATAATTTAGCTTGCTTTTGGGGTAGAGCAATTAATTACAGTATTGATATAGGTACATGAGTGTGGCTTGAACAGAAGAATGTCTGTGTCAAACTGAAGAACAATGGTGTGCATTAACATGGGAGGGGTCTCGCAGTCTTGTAACATTCAAGTACTCTTTCTGACAGGCTATTGATACATTTGGCAATCTATTGTAAGGACTGAACAGTTCCTGACAAGTTTTTGATACATGCAAGTCTTCGTCAATCTGTACAGTAACATTTTTAACACTTACAGTTTTTAAACCTTTTTCTGGTTTGATCTATGCTAGTTTTAAAACACTAGTGTTGCTGTAGATTATGGGCCCATTAAGACTATTGCGCTCTGGTAACATTACCTGCGTTCATGCGATGCGGTACCATTCTGCCAAAAGTGCCGGATGCACCTGTTTTTGGTGTGCTAAGCAGTCCATTCAAATTAATGCATTGCCTTAACGAAATGCATGTTAGGTTTTGTTATAACTCGTGTTAATGTGCATGCACATGCATGCATATCTCCAGACAGGAATCTGTCCTAATGTAGGGTGCTGGAGCAATTGGTGGATGGTGCCGAAGTGGTGTGAATGCTCCCGAAAAGTTCACATTTTGCTCTTTGATTTTTCCAATCTATGATGACAGCTGACTTTAGATAGAACCAGCTGTAGTACACAAATGCTAGTCAAACAGTCTAATGGTTGAGGCTAAGACGAACAAACTAGGTCTATGAACACGAAAGGTCAGGGCAGGCAACAAGCCGAAACAGAGAACAAGTGCAGTGCACGTTGTTTACAAAATCCAACATTAAAAATAAGGTAAACTCATTTTCTTAGAGTCCATTAAGGGACACAGCTCTGAAGAATTGTGAACGTAGGGATATGCTGCTGCCTCCAGAAGGCATAAACAATGGACGAAAAAATTAAAAACCTGCCACTTTGAGGACATAACACCCTCCCACCACACAACTTCTAGTTATAGCTAGCAGTATGAAAGGAAATAAGGGGAGGGAGCTGTGTCCCTCAATGGACTCAGAGAACAATATTCTATGGTAAATCCTATTTTCTCTATTGTCCATTGAGGGACACAGCTTTGAAGAATTCTAAGATGTAGAGACGTTCAAAAGCAGTCCAAAACAGAGGGGCAGGCACCCTAAAAACTAGAAGAACCAACTCAAATATTCAAACACCCACCTGAAGAACCTATGCTAAAACTAGCATCAGAAGAGGCAGAAACATGAACTTTATAAGACTTAGCAAAAGTGTGAACAGAAGTTGCGGCCTTGCAATTTGAGTAACAAGTTTGATTCTGAAATGCCCAAGAAGTACTAACTGGCCTCAGAGCTGGTGCTAGACTATTTTGCTCCCTAGGCAAGACCAGCCACTTGCACAGCAATCCCCACCCCGCACGCAGCGCCTTTCTCCTGCGGGTTAGCTTCTGCAGGCGAACCGAATCCTGCAGTTGCAGTGCTCACCTGCAGGTGTCTCTAGGCAGCCAGTAGCTGTCAGGTGGCAATGTGATGCTGGAACCATCTGCAACCACTGCGACCCAGGTAGTTCTGCCACTGCTTGTCCTTTTGAAAAACGAAATAGGGTTCTTCACAAAACAAAGCAGGCAATTCAGAAACCCAAGGTAATGGACAAAAGAAAGGCAACCTTTTTGATTAATAAAGACAAAAAATTTTACCTGGATAGGTTCAAAATGAGTTTCTTGTAGAACTTAGAAAACCAAGTTCAAATCCCATGGAGAAAGAAGAGACCTAACAGGAGGAGCCACACATGGAACTCCCTGAATAAAAGTACGTATCAAGGAATTAGAAGCAAGAGGATGTTGAAAAAGAACCAACAAGGCGGATGTCTGACCCTTTAGGGTCACGTTGATCTACCCCAAATTAAAGAAAAGACAACATTCGCAATATAGAAAAAGTACGTGGGGAAACCCCCAAGGACTCACCGCACAACTCCAGAAAAACGTTTTAAGCCCCACTACAAGGGTTAAGTGCTCATTCGTGTCTAGGTTAAACAATAACAACGTTATACTCTTCCACAGCTTCAAGCCAGCCAGCTTTCACAGTGCTCCCTCCAGCCTATCTCCTTCTTTACAGCAGCATTGGAATCCTCCTCAGTGCCCTCACATCTATACACCGTGTATAGATATCATGAGTTACAGGACCTTAAACCACTGCAGAGAAGCAGGAGAGACGCTGGAAGGAACGGTCTAAGATGCTGGCATCAGGGGAGTATAACTTTTTTGTTTAACCTAGGCACAAAGGAGCACTTCACCCTTGCAGTGTGGGGTTAGCCCCACTGCAAGGGTTAATTAAAAAAATTGCCGTTGGATCCCTTGCTCTGGAAACAAAACTGTTCACCATCTTGTTGTGACAAGAAGCCGGAAGATTCACATCCGGTGTTCCCCAATGGTGACAAAGTTGTTGAAACACCTCTGGATGGAGAGACCATTCACCTGGATCCAGGCATTGTCTGCTGAAAAACTCTACCTGCTAGTTTTCTATCTTTGGAATGTGCACTGCTGAAATCGCTGGAACCTGAAGTTCCACCCAATCCAAGATCGTATGTACTTCCATCACCACCGACACACTCTTGATGCCTCCCTGGTGATTAATGTATGCCATCGCTGTAACATTTGTTTGAATCGGAATCAGACACCCAGACAGAAGATGGGTCCAGTGAAACAATGCCAGACAAAACACCCTCAAGTCCTGGACATAGAGCCCATGTCCAGGCATAAAGCTTGTATTCCTCCCTAGACCAACAACCCTGCACAGACGATCCAAGAGACCACCCCATCCCAGAAGACTGGCATGTGCTGTGACAATCGTCCAAGCTATAGGCAAAAACCACCATGTCACTCAAGCTGAACATCTTGCCCAGCAATAGACAACCCTCGTCCCACGCTGTAAGAATGTCCCTCTGTAAAGTCCTGGAATGGAACTGAGTAAAAGGTACCTCTTCGAAGGCTGACACCATCAACCCCCAGGGCCATCTTTACCGTGGAGCAAAAGGGGCAGCTGCCCTGGGTCCCATAGTTTACAGGGGCTTACAACTAGGGCTATCTTTACCGTGGGGCAAAAGGGGCAGGTGCCCTGGGCCCCATAGTTTACAGGGGACACAACAGCTGTCCCTTTCGCCCCCAGCGGCAGACACAGAAAGCCGTGGCAGCGCTGGTGGGAAGACAGAATGGCTCTGTTCTCAGTAGTAGCAGCCAGCCTGTGTGAAATGACGGCCATTCCTGTCTGTGTGCCTCCTGCTGTGATCTCCTCCAATGCCTTTGACAGAGATCTGGCAGGCACGGAGGAGAAGGAGAGGGGAGAGCAGGGCAGCCATCAGAAATTTTGGGGCCCCTTACACGGCTTTAGGCCGGGCCCCCCAACGCGCTGGACGCAGGACCCACCTGAGAACCCAACCATACCTGAGAGTGACCCTGCAGAGCCCACCATAGATGCTGCACAGCCTATTTGATAATCTCTATGGTGGGCTCTGCAGGGCCTCAGGTGGGCTGGTCAGGGATGCATCTCCCTCCCTCACAGCTCCTCTTAGCTGCTCCTGGTGCCTGTACACCTGGCACTGGCTGGAAGTGACGCAATGTCACTTCCGGACAGTCCGAGATCAGAAGAGCAGTGGGTCCGATGGGGCCCGGCCCCCTCCTCACCTGTCACCGTCGTCCAATACTCATGAAAAGGTCCCCGGCGGGCCCCCCAGGCTGGGGAGAGCAAAGCCAGGCACAGTACAACCTAAGAGGTGAATATGAAAAAAAATGTAAGAAATCATTTATTGTCTTTATTTGCACCTATCTGTCTTTAGCTGGACATGGACAGGACATTGTAGCACACATGCTGGGACTGGGAGCAGACCTGGGAAGGAAGAATCTGAACTGTATTGTATTTACATGCATATCACTAAACACGTGCTATAAAGTGTATTCAGTCCATGTGTTCAGTGAAATGCAATGTAAACTGCAATACAGATGTTACTAACAGGTAAAAGTATGCCGCCAGGTCCCCTCCTCTGTCGAGCTCTTGGTCCATGACCTAGTGCCCGACTTTTCAGAGGGGGTGACACCTAAATGACTGTCAGTCATTTTGGTGTCACCCAGGTGCAGGCCGCACCGGCCTTGTGACGCCACTGTTTACTAATATATCCATCTTCTGTACTACATGAAAATCATACAATTAGTTTTAAATTAAAAGTCTTATTGTATGATTTATCAAGTAGTGCAGAACAAAAGTAGTAGTATGTGGTTATACGTTATTGCATGTACATTGCATGCAACATATGCATTCTACCTATAATATATAGAGGCATTTATTAAAAATTTATTGCACCGTGCAGCTAGAAATGCAATACCAATTTTACTAATATAACCACATAGTGCTACATTTGTTATATAATACTTGATAAATCATACAATAAGATTTTTTATTTAAACCGTATTGTATGATTTAACTTGTAGTTCAGAACAAATGTACCAATACGTGGTTAAATTACTAAAATTGGTATTGCATTTACATTGCATGTACCCGAACACTTACTGCAAGGTGTTATACATTTTCAACATATGCACTCTACATATAATATAGAAATATGGGTCTAAAATCTGTATTGTAGAGTCCATTGCGGTGCAGAGTCCTGATTTAATTGCAGTGCAGAGTCTTGAGTCCATTGCATCAGTGCATTGAACTGTACATACTGTATATCTATATGTACATATATTGTTTGTTTTTTGTTAGTTTTAGGGGAAGGTGATGAAGGTGAATATGTGGGTCTGGTTTGGGAAATGTGTGTGTGTGGGGGTGTGTGGGGGGGCAGGTGATGGTGGTGGGGGGGTTGTGGGGGCCTATTAGCAAAATCTTACCCAGGGTCCACTTAATATTAAAGATGGCCCTGTCAACCCCAGTATATAAAGAGGAATGCACAGTCTTAATTAAGAAGGCAACTGTTTCTTTCTGATGCTAAGTGAATCTGTCACAGCTCAGCTCCTGCATTAGTGAGAGGGCATAGCGTTTATGACAAACATACATTAGATGTATTGCATTCATGAGCTGAATCTATGTGCAACTAGATGATTGTCTGACTGGCTGCCCACGAGCGGTGCCGCTCCATACTAAATGCAAACTACGTATTCAGTATTTTGTGAGAAGTAGGTGGGTCATTAAACAGTAACAGTTTTTCCCAATAAGCCTGAGCCATGTGCCCAACGTGTGGAGTACAAAAGGTATAACAAGCAGAGGTCACCATAGCAACACCTTAGATGCCTTGTAATGTATTGTCATTATTATTATTATGTCCTCCCAGTGTCAATATTAATAATAATGACACTGGGGGGACATAATAATAATGACACCAGGGGGACATAATAATAATAATGACTGCAGGGGACATAATAATAATGACTCCAGGGGACATAATAATAATAATGATGACCCCAGGGGACATAATAATGATAACAATGACACCAGGGGACATAATAATGATAATAATGACACCAGGGGACATAATAATGATGATAATGACTCCAGGGGACATAATAATGATGATAATGACTCCAGGGGACATAATAATAATAATTATTAGTATAATGATACCAGGGGACATAATAATGACACAGGGGAGGACATAATAATAATGACACGGGGGGGACATAATAATAATATTGACACCAGGGGACATAATAATTATAATGACACCAGGGGACATAATGATAATGACACCAGGGGACATAATAATAATAATAATAATAATGACTACAGTGGACATAATAATAATGATACCAGGGGACGTAATAATGACACAGGGGGACATAATAATAATGATACCAGGGAACATAATAATGACTCCAGAGGACATAATAATAATAACAACACCAGGGGACATAATAATAATGACACCAGGGGACATAAAAATGATAATGACACCAGGGGACATAATAATAATAATAATTAAAAACATTGACACCAGGGGGACATAATAATAATGACACCAGGGGGACATAATAATAATAATGACACCAGAGGAAATGCTCAGGTGTCATTATTATTATTGTTGCTATTCTATGCAGTGAAAGTGGTAGGTGGCAAATTATCCACACATTTACCATGAAAGTATAATTATGGGGAGAGTGATATGCGCACTTCCCCCTAGTTACTGAAGCTGCCACAGGTTGGCTCTCTTGATTGAGAACTGAGCAATCACATACCGCTGATCACTCAGTTTCTGCACACACTCTCCCTGCGGAGAGCGGTGACTGTCAGTTACAGCTCCTCACAGGAATACCCCCCCTCCCCTCTCTGATCCTCCAACGCTGACTGGAGGGATGGATGGGGCGGACACAACCTCTAGAGAGGTAGAGTCAGCTGTCAATCAGGCGGTGGGGTGGATCTGGACAATATTTTTTGGATCCATCCCAGCGTGGCTCTGCTCTTTTAGCATATAGCAGGCAATATTGCATGGGGGGTGTGGTGGGGGGCCCAAGAAAATGTTTGCCCGGTGTCCAATCAATATTAAAGACGGCCCTGTGTATAGGTCACTTGTGACTGAAAGAACCAGAAACATCAGTGACACCAATTTGAAAGCACAAATGTCAGAAGTTTCTGAATAAAACCAGAAGTAAGACACAGAGTAGGAAAAGGAAAAAAAAACCTTTAACACAGTGCCCTGGTACTGACAGTCTAACATCCAGACACAGTAAAAAACATCAGGGAACATCAGCAACTCACCCACAAAGTGGTAGGCCACGTAAAATTACAGAGTGGGGTCAGCGCATGCTAAAGCGCACAGTGCACAGAAGTCACCAACTGTCTGCAGAATCAATAGCTACAGACCTCCAAACTTTGTGTGGCCTTCAGTTCGGGACAACAACAGTGTGTAGAGAGCTTCATGGAAGGGGTTTCCATGGCCGAGCAGCTGCATCCACCATCCTTACACCACCAAGTGCAATGCAAAGCGTCAGATGCAGTGGTATAAAGCACGCCGCCACTGGACTCTACAGAAGTGGAGACGTGTTCTCTGGAGTGACAAATCACGCTTCTCTGTCTGGCAATCCGATGGACATGTCTGGGTTTGGTGGTTGCCAGGAGGACGGTACTTGCCTGACTGCATTGTGGCAAGTGTAAAGTTTGGTGGAGGGGGGATTATGATGTGGGGTTGTTTTTCAGGGGTTGGGCTTGGCCCTTTAGTTCCAGTGAAGGGAACTCTTAAGGCATCAGCATAGCAAGACATTTTGGACAATTCCATGCTCCCAACTTTATGGGAACAGTTTGGGAATGGCCCCTACCTGTTCCAACATGACGGCGCACCAGTGCACAAAGCAAGGTCCATAAAGACATGGATGAGCGAGTTTGGGGTGGAGGAACTTGATTGGCCTGCATAGAGTCCTGACTTCAACCCGATACAACACCTTTGGGATGAATTAGAGCAGAGGTTGTGAGCCAGGCCTTCTCGTCCAACATCAGTACCTGACCTCACAAATGCGTTTCTGGAAGAATGATCAAACATACCCATAGACACACTCCTAGACCATGTGTACAGCCTTCCCAGAAGAGTTGAAGCTGTTCTAGCTGCAAAGGGTGAGCCAACTAAATATTGAACCCTAGTCCCCATGCCTCACACTGTGCAATTCAGTCTGTTCCAGCAGTGAATCATGTGAATCATGCTGGAACCACTTGAGCCAGCTATAATATTTGAGTCACAGCATATTGAAGGCTTCTGATTCTTAACAGTAGGTTGAAACATACTTGAACTCTTTCTGAAGTCTGTGTATGTGCCTAGGCATTCCTCACCATGCTTAGCACTGAAACATGCAGAAAAGTTATAGGTTTAGCTTTGCACGGCTCTGCTCACTGTTTATAGGCAGGGAGTAAGAGTAAGGCCTCATTCACACAGCATAAAGTCAGGCTGTACAGATCCGTGCTGCGTGCACGCCCTTATCGGGCCGTTACCAGAAGGGGCATGTATGTGATTGCACGTAGCTACCTGTTCTTCCCTATGGGAGGACGTGGCCATACGCTGTCATACACACTCCCCAACTGGGGTCCGGGTGTCTGTGCTCGAACGCAGGCAGGATCCATCCTGTCTGCATCCAGGTACAGACACCCGGACCCACACGGATGTGCAGCTCGAGTGAGCGTATGGCCGCTCACTCGAGCACCTGTCCATCCCGGGAATGGCCCCATATGTCTGTGCACGCTTGTGAAAGGGGCCCTATTGTTTTGGCTGTGCAAGCACCCCTGAAGGGTGTTAGCGCTTGTTCACACCCATTGCGGTGCGTTCCAGAGCGGTAGCTGCTGGAACGCACAGCAATCGCACAGTAAACTCCCCCCCTTCGTTCTGGGCAGGGGCATGGTGTTATATTGAGGTCAATGGCACTGCAGCCACGCCCCTCATCCACAGTGTTATCGGACGCGTGACAAAACATTGCCTGCGTTCCGGTCCAGTGAGAACGCAAAAAAATGCTGCATGCTCTTTCTTTTTGTGTTCGCACTGGACCGAAACATAGGCAATGTTTTGCCACACGTCTGATTACACCGCAGTTGGGGGTGTGTGGCTGCAGTGCCATGACTTCAATGCACCGCCACGCCCCCTCCTACCCCAGAACGAAGAGGGGAGTTTGGTATGCGATTTAACTTAAGTGCATTATTCAGTGAAAAATGTAGTCGCCAGGATCGCTTCTGTTGTAAAGCCGACAGTCGGCTCTACAAGTTTAAACAGAGTCCCGGCGGCAAAAGTCGCCGGGAGTCTGTTTAAACAGCCCCGATGCTGGCGACGTACACTGTACGTCGTCAGTCACGAAGGGGTTAAGTTAAATTTAGTGCCCAAAAACACAATAAAATACTTTTTAAAAAATGTTTATTTTTAAAACAGTTTTTTTTAAACTTTACTTTAGTTGATATCACATAGGGGGGCTTACAAGCCCCCCATGTGATAGCATATTGGCAGTGACAGGTACTCTTTAAGGTGATGCTGGGGGTCCAAAAGACCCCCAGTGTCTCCTTTACACTAGAAATAAGCTATTGAAGTGCAGATCGCAGGCTTCAGGAGCCGAGCACTGACAGCTATGGGTCCGGAAGAGATGTAATTGGCATCGCTCCTGGTCCCATAGTACGGGGAGGAGATCGATGAACCAAGGCTCTCCGCTCTCCTCCCACCGGCTCCCTAGCAACCAGT
>NW_017308271.1:40787-71291 GCF_000935625.1 Nanorana parkeri | reverse complement strand
GGGGGGGGGGGCGTTGGGCAGAGAGTTTACCGGCCCATAGAAACGATCTGGCAACAGCTGAGTTGCCAAAATCGCTTCTACTGTAAAGCCGGTCGCCGGCTATACAAATATGAACATTGTCATGATGGAATTGATGATGGAATTATCCTGTCATGGAATTATCTTGTCATGGGTCATCAAGGGGTTAACCTCCCACAGTAGGGTATTCACCCGGACAGTCTGGGTTTGGAATTCTGTGTCCGGGTGTGAGCCCACCTCACAGCCGGACACATTATACAAACCAGACTTGTGGCTAGTAACTCGTGGCGGGTGCTGCTGTTTTCAGTCCCTTGACTCTCCCTTCTCCGCTGCTGGAAGTGGGTGAGTCAGGGGAAGTAACATCAGAGAGAGAGCAGAGAGGGAGAAATCATCCTCCGGCAGCTGGCGTGAAGTGCTTTCATCTGGGACTGCATCTTAACAGGTATTTACTACATTTATTTACATATCAATTGAAAAGAAGGGGGGGTGGTGTGGTATTGTACGTAAAACATGTCCCCCAAAAAATGCCATAGGTAACCTGTGAAATTTTTTGTGGCGGCATCTTTTATCTGCAATAATACATATTGTACAATACAGATGTCATCAGCACTAAGATTCCATGTTAGTGCAAAATTCATTTTATTGATAGTTGTCATTCAAACGACAAGCGCTTTAGGGGCCACGCCGGGTCCCCTTCATAATGCCCAGAAATGACATTGTATAAAAGTACCACAACCTTTATATAGACATACTAGAATGTCATTTCTGAGCCTGATGAAGTCTCTTGAATGACAACTATCAATAAAAGGAATTTGCACCAGGTACGCACCGATACTAGTATCAGTATCGGTGCAGATTCCGAGTATTTGGGCGAGTTCCAGTCAGAGGGATATCTAGAGTCCCTAGGGAGCATGGAGCCGGTCTTCCTTTCCAATCAGGAAGCCAGGTGGTGGGTTATGACCTGCCTCCCGTGTTCCTGATTGGCTAGGAAGCCAGCTTCACTTGTTGGTAGGCAGCCTGGCTTCCTAACAATCAGGAAGCCAGGTGGTACATCATGACTTGTGCCCTGGCTTCCTGATTGGTCAGGAAGCCACGCTGCCTAGAAACAAGTGAAGTCAGCTTCCTAGCCAATCAGGAAGGCAGGTCATGACATGCCGCCCGGCTTCCTGATTGGCTAGGAAGCTGGCTTCCCTTGTTGCTAGGCAGTCTGGATTCCTGACCAATCAGGAAGCTAGACGGCATCTCATGACTTGCAGCCTGGCTTCCTGATTGGTCAGGCAGCCTCAAGTGAAGCCTATTTTCTTTCGCTAGAACACCGGCTTCACAGGCAATCAGGAAGCCGGGCGACGGGTCATGATCCACCACCTGACTTCCTTATAATCAGGCGTACAAGGCACCGGTACTCGGTATTGGCGAGTACTGGAAAAGACATATAAAAAACAAATATCGAAAACCTGGTATCGGTGCATCCCTAATTTGTAGGGATGTTCAGATACCGGTGCCAATACTTGGCATTTGCACAAGAACTACCAGGGTTGCAAAGGTTGCAGCGCGGACCTGGCCCTGGCGCTCCACCGCCGCCGCTCAATTTAATACAAGTGATCTAATTAGATCACTTGTATTAAATGAGCAGCGGCTCCCACTGTACATTCAGCTCTGCTTGTCAGGAGCAGGGCTGAATGTACAAAAAAACGACTTGGCCGCCGCCCGAAACTGCATGTTCCGGGCGTTGGGCGATAGGTATTCGCTCCATAAGACGCAGGCACATTTTCCTCCTCCTTTTGCGTTTTATGGAGCGAAAAATACGGTATACTTTACAAAAAAATTGCCGTGAGGCACTACAGTGTTCGGGTTTGGCATGAAGAAAAGGTGGCAACCCTATGAATGAGGCCTTAGGGAACAAACACCACAACAGACTAGACTGAAAGTATGATTACAGCAAGAAGTCATATGTTACCATGAGAAATTGATTAGGGCAAATCAAGGCAAGGCAGATATTCAGGGACACACGGAGGGGAGATATTGAGCAATGGGTAGCAAAACATATGAGGAAAGCCAGCAGAGTTTTTCATAGGAAGAATAGTGCAAAGGTATATGTAGTGCTGAAACTGCAGGCAAATGATGACTGGATACAACCACACCATTGGGCTGATATGCTAAAGGAGCTGACTTCAGTGATCCAATATTTTCATTTTAAAATCAAATTCCCGTTTAATTATTTATCTGCATTGGATGTCTAAAGTGACATCTTTTAGTAAATCAGCCTCAATACCAATCACAGTAAAAATGATCCAAATCTGTTAACTATTACTAACTGTTATTAAAAATCTGTCCTTCAGTAAAAAGTATTTACTGTGGTTCATTTGCTTACCTCAAAAAAAAAAGTCTGTTAGCTAAGCAAATTAACCACAGTAAATACTTTTTATGAAAGGAAAGATTTTAATAACATTTTCTATTCAAGAAAATGGCTTCTCACTTACCTTACAGCTCCATCTCTATCTCATCTGCAGGAAGGGGTGGAGCCTAGAGGAGGTGGGCATCGTGATCAGAGCGGTGCTGTGCCTTATTGGCTGCCTGGCTGGCTTCCCATTCATTTTGCATTTCTTCAGTGGGTGGGCGGGGTCATCCAATCAGCTGCGGTGCGCACACAGCTGCGGTGCGCACACAGCATCCGTGCGGTCCAAGTCCGCACTGTTCGGAGTGTACCTACAGGTGTGGGGGCAGCCGGGCCAACTGCACCCTAGGCGGCAGCCCGCCCTAGGGGGCTGCCTAGTTTGCCTAGTAGTAGCGCTGGCTCTGGGTGTCTGTCCAGGAGTCAGGAGGACTCCAGCCTGGAACCAGCCTGTGTGGAACGTCAGCTGGATACAGCCCATGTGGGAGAGGTTTTTAGTGGTAACCAGAAGTCGGTGAGACTTGAAAAAAATATTATCTTGCTGTATGTTATGCTTGAAGACCCCTGCGAGGGAAACACCTGTGGACTTTTTTGTGATCGCAGGTGGTTGCAGTGCCATTTATATATATATGTATATATCTATATATATATATACATATATATATAGATATATACATATATATATAAATGGCACTGCAACCACCTGCGTACAACAGAATAATCGAAGAATAGCTGTGTAATGAAAACAGGATAGCTCTGTTCTCCCCATTAAGCGACATGAAATTGAAGGCAAATAAGAAACCAGAAGCAGAGTTGAAACCGCTCCGTCCACCTTCATTGCTGATAGAAACGCACTACACGGCTCTGAGGAAACCAAAAACACGGACTGTGCATCAAATCAAAGTCACAGCCTCTTAAAGAGGTGGTGGGAAATTTAACTAAACTCATTTAACTTACTCAAACACCACATAAAAGCACACAGTCAAAATAAAATAAAACAAGGGTAAACACCCAACCTTATAAACATGAGGTAAATACATTTCTTACTCATGACTCCACAGCCCTGTTCCCAACATAACAACAGGAATCCCCAGGTTAATACTGGCCTGACATTAACAGGGTTATTCACTAGAGTGTGAAGGGTTTGGAGAAGGCAAGAGAAGTGAACAATCCAGGCCAAAATAGCTGATTTGGAAACATTCTCCAATTCAGTTCACTTTCCAGTTCATGTTGTGCTAAATTTTTCACTTCTCCTGCCTTCTCCAACCTCTTCACCCTGTTGTGAATAACCTTGTAAATGATGGAACCAGTACACAGGACTACCACAGATCGAAGCATAAGTACTGAGCCCAGAAATTACCTGCTTTATGACAACTAAAGAAACTTACAAGATTTAACTTATCTGGCATGAATCTCTCAGATTTTCAGCTAGCTAGAGAGACTTCCAGGATTTAATAATATCCAGTATGAACCAATCAGCAGCTCTTGTTAGTAGATTTTATCTGTGGGAGGGGTTATGTATTTAAAGTTACAGGCTTTTAGTTTTTTTGCTTAGTGTTCATTTCTCCTGGAGTCAGCAGCATAAGCCTACATCTCAGAATTCTTCAGAGCAGTGTCCCTCAATGGACAAGAGATAAATACTATCTCAGGTCAGGTATTAGACAAAAAGAACCTTTGATTAGATACAGACTAAGTATTCTAAAGTCAATGTAAGCACTCTCAATGAGAGCAGGTGTCTCGATACAATATAAATGGTAAAAAAAAAAAAAATCAGCTAAAAAAATAATGGCTAAGGAAGGAGTGAGGAGTTAGAGTTAACTAGAGGGTAATAACAGACATCCCAACTCTCCCAGACGCTCCGGGAGTCTCCCGCTATTGGATAGCGGCTCCCGGCCGCCCGGGAGAGAAACACTTCCTCCCGGAAAGGTTTCTCTGCTTGATCGAGCAGATAAACCTTTCCCTGCGATCGTTTTTTTTCTTTTCTGACATCGGGAGCCGCGGCCCGACCGTCAGTCAGAAAAGAAACAAAAAGGCATACGAATCCATAGCTAGATTCCTATTGGCTATTGCACTTTGCAATAGCCAATAGCAAACTAGGTAATGTACCCGCCCACTCCTGCTGTCAATCAGCAGAGGGGGACCTGAATTTTTCTATCAGGTCCTCTTCTGGTGATGAAAGCAACAGAGGGCGGGTGCAATAGCTAGTTTGCTATTGGCTATTGCAAAGTGCAATAGCCAATAGGAAGCTAACTATGCATTCTTATGCCTTTTTTTATATTCTGACGACTGCAACTGTCAGAATACTAAAAACAAAATCAGAAAAAAAAACCTGCAGATAGCAAAGAAGCTATTGCTTCCTGTGCTATCTGCCATCATTTCAGTGGGGTGCTCTCTCCCAGCCCCCCTAACCCCCTCCGCGGATGGGGGGGGCGTAGAGGGCACCTCCCTGAAATGAGAAGGACACCTCCCTGAAATGGCTTCTTTCAGGTTGGGATCCCTGTAATAATGAGTTAAATACCAGCAATTTTTGAGCTTTTTATCTAGTGTCACCTCTTTAATCACAAAAGAAAAATCCAAGGTATTGACAATACATTGACAGGGTTATTCACAAAAGGGTGAAGCGTTTGGAGAAAGCAGGAGAAGTGAACAATCTAGGCCAAAATAGTTGATTTGGAAAAATTCTCCAATTCAGCTCACTTTCCAGTTCAGCTATGTTGTCGTAGATTGTTCACATCTCCAAACTCTATACCCTTTTGTGAATAACCGTGTGAATGTTTTCTTTTGGTGAATCAAGTGATAATATCACCAGGACAAGGTTACATTTAGCATTCCAAGTTTTTTACACAGTGTGCTAGCATATGTACTGTGTAACTAGTGGTAATTAGTCACCTTTATCTGGACTTGATTTGTAATATTGAAGATGTTTCACCACTTATCTGAGTGTCTTTCTCAGTTCAAGTTGGTGTTGATAACATACCTTATTTCAGCATTTATACCCAGCACTTGGGTAACTTGATTACCTTAATCCCAACACTATGGTGTCATAAAAAGTATCAAGGAAGGTAATGATTGTCATGACATGACTGGAAGTGTGAAAGTAGAGAAAACAACATCTTCTAGTCAACAAAACCAATCTCTATGGTACTATGAAGTTTTGGGCCTGATGATAACGATCTGGTGTTTTGCCGGACCTTTGAAAATATTTTAAATAAAGCCTGTTCTAGGCAGACACAGACTTTCACACTTCTGGAATCTCTGTATTCTTTGTGCTCTGATTTTGTGTTTGTTGTCACCATCAGAGATGTGTTTTAACCCCTTCATGACTGAGCTAGTTTTTAGTTTCTGTTCCTAAATGACTGACACACTTTTTACATTTTTGCTGTGTGATCCTTCCACAGCAGAAAGTTTTGATTATTATTATTATTTTTAGAATTTTTTTAATAATAATTATAGTATACAAATATATTTACATATAAAAGTTTTATTTTCCTAATTTTTTGTACACTTTTTTTTTTTTTTTACACTTTGTAAAAAAAATAAGTGTAAAAAAAAAATATATTTTTTTTGTCAGTTTATATCAAGCAATCACTATGACTGCTTAATAAATTAACTTTTTAAAATTTTTAGTTATTATCAGGCTGCTCCAAGCTTAGGAACAGCTAATAATAACTTTAGAGACTGATCCTGACAGCATGTCAGAATCAGATCTCACTAAAGGTCTTTGATCGTTCCTAGACGATCAAAACTGATACATTTCACTCAAGAGATACATTTTGTATCTAGTGGTTGAAATGTATCATTTAACATCGGGCCAGGCTCTCCAGCTGTCAAAACGAATAGCAGAGAGGTGAGTCACTGCTACCTCTCTGCTATCTTCAGCTGTCAGATACGGGATCGCTATTTAGCGAACCCGTATCTGAATGTAAAGGCTTCATTCTTTCATTAATGAAAGAAAGAAGCTTTTAAAAAAGCTTAACTATTTCATTAATGAATGTCTCAATAGTGAGGCATTAATTAATGACTGGAACTGCTGAGAATCAGCAGTTACCAGCATTACAGAGGCTAATATAACTCGGCACGTACAGTGTACGTGGCCAGTCATATAGCCACTTTGTGACGGGACGTACACTGTACGTCTCCCGTCACGAAGGGGTTAATAACCCTAAGTTTGTGTTTCAGTGGATGGTAGAATCAAAAAGCTGACACTAACCTGTGTTGGTAGGCTTCTTATAGACTTTAATGTCTAAGACTGGCCATACACCTATCAATTTTTTGCGTTCATCCCAGGGGCTGAATGGAAAAAATTGATGCAAGGACATCGAGGAATCGCCGCTGCCACAGACCCTAAAAGTGGGGATCCATGGACTCTCTCATCCCTCCCTGGGGTACAGCTATTATTTTGAAGGGGACAGTCTGCTGAACAATTCTACTATAAGCTCATGGTCGCTTTAGCGTTTATAGTAGAACTGTAAATGCCAGGTCCGTACAGCATACTGAGCTGGCCAGCCAGAAGCACTTTTGTAGCTCCGTATGCCGTACGTCCTTGGCAGCGAAAGGGTTATTAAACCAATACAAAAACACAATTAAATTGATAAAAGCACATTAAAATCAGTATCAGTACACAAAAAATTCTGATTAAATCTAAAGGATTAAACTGTTTACAGTTTAATAAGTAACGCAAAACTGTAAATAAGCGACTTATGTCAAAAAACGTTTGTGCACTGTGTTGGTGTGTGTGGTGAAAAAATGATACAGGTGTACATTTAATCACAACACAGTGTATCTCAATGCACAGCAATGCGTCACAACGCTTTGACATGCGCTGCCACACACAGTTAAATTAACCACTTCCGGGTCGCAATACGTCTATAGACGGCGGCCCACAGAAGTGGTTAAAACAAGAACAGCAGCAGCCTTGTTCTTGGTGTCATTTTTAACAGCCAGCGATGGCTGTTAATGTACAAGCGATCCAGCGTCTATACAGCCGCCGGATCGTTTGTACTGTGTGGAGCCCTCCCCTCCACCTCCCCCCATCGGTTTCCCCTGGCACCGCTGTCCCCGTGCGGTGCCCGGTATCGGCTCGGCAGGTCTCCCCGCTTCCAGCCGCTGATCTCTCTTCCGATCACTGGACTCGGAAGTGATGTGTAGTACATCACTTCCGGTGTCACTATTTACATTCTCCGGCTCTTAGAGCCAAGAGAAGAAGAGAAGAAGCTGGTGTAGCAGATCTCTGCTTCCTCAGCTTCTTTGGGGTCCCCAGGTGACATTAGGGGTCTGAAAGATGTCCTGATGTCTCCAAAAAGAGGACCTGTCGCACCCTATCTGTAGCCCCCTATGTGATAGCAATAAGGTTAGTGAAAAAAGTGTTTAAAAATTAAAAAAAGAACATATAAGAAACGTAAAAAAAATGCAAAAAAAGAAAGTAAAGTCCCCCACCCCCCGGGGCATGCACATACCCACGCAAACACGCATTGGTATGCGTACATGCAAAAACGACAATTGTGCTACACATGTTACACATCGCCACGAACATCGGCGTGACAGCAATAATTCTAGAGCCATTAATCACTGTTAACACTAAACTGATGAGCGGTAAAAGCGTTTAAAGTGTTCCCTATGGGAAATTTGGGGTATTTAAGTTTTTTGCAGCTTCATGGGCGAATGCAATTTTAAGGCTTGACATGTTTTGTATCTATTTACCCGACATGACCCCATCTTTCATATTTTACCAAAAAATTGGATATTATGTTTCTGTGCACTCATTTTTATTTTATTTTTTTTATCCTAAAAATACTGGTTTGATAAACATTTGCACAAATACCGTGTGACAAAAAATAGCAACTATATCATTGTTTGGGGGTTTGAAGCTGTTTTCTAGCCAAAAATTAATATTTTATCATGTGTGCGCAAATAGTAAGAAAATGCACCGGACAGCAAGTGGTTAATGTTATTTTAAAAATTAAGAAAAAAAACCAAGCACTGCAATGTGTTCTAACAACGCAACGCACCACAGCGCATGACGTACACCACAATATTGTGCAAGTGTATGTTATCTGTTTGTATATGGGGGGGTCTGTGTTTTAGTTTTTTATTTGTTGCTGTTGGGGGGGGGGGCTTTGGGGAAATATCAGGGGTCTAAACAGATCCCTGACATTTCCTTGTTGAAATAGAAAAATAAATTGAGGACACAGTCCTCAATCTTTTTCTCCAGCCTCTGTTCTGACTAAATGGAAAGCACTCAGTACAGAGGCTTCCCATTTTTTCACAAACTGGAGATAGTAAATATTTTACTATCATTCAGTTATGAATGGGTAGAAGCCTCTGTACTGCGTGCTTCTGCCCATTCAGAAACTCATGAACGTACAGGAAGTGATGTAAAGCACTTCCTATTCATTCATAACTGGGGAAACTAGAGC
Source organism: Nanorana parkeri (assembly GCF_000935625.1). Classification (NCBI taxonomy): domain Eukaryota; kingdom Metazoa; phylum Chordata; class Amphibia; order Anura; family Dicroglossidae; genus Nanorana; species Nanorana parkeri. Next base: position 62,465 of record NW_017308271.1, on the reverse strand, counting down.
TGCAGCTAACGATTATTTTCAAAATCGATTAGTTAGCCGATTATTAAGTTCGATTAATCGGTTAATCGGATAAACAATAAAAAAAAAAATGGCTCCAGTGATGGGACTACTAGTTTGTATTGAGATTGTAGTCCATCACAGAAGCAAGCTTGGAGCGTTGGAAAAAAATAGTGTGGTGTGCAATATAGTGAAAAGGAAAGTGTAAAATTATACAGCAACGAATGCAGAATTGCACCGGCTATAGAGGACTACAAATCCTAGCAATAGTACATTATACAGCGCAATGCAGAATATCACCAGCTATAGAGGACTACAACAAATCCCAGCAATAGTACATTATAGCTGGTGGTATTCTGCATTGCGCTGTATAATGTACTATTGCTGGGATTTGTAGTCCTCTATACAGTGCAGTGCAGAATATCACCAGCTATATAGGAATACAACAAATCCCAGCAATACATTATACATACAGTGTATAATGTATTGCTGGATGTGTATTCCTATGTATAATATACAGCACAATGTACCATAAGCTATAGAGGAATACAAATCCCAGCAATACATTATAGAGCACCATGTGTGGGAAGTGCAGGCTTACCTGAGCAGTCTTCCAGCAACTTGCTTCTGAGATCGGACCTGTCTATCAGCGGCTGTCATCCCCCCACACCTGCTCCTCCTTACTACATCTCCCCGCGTCCCTGTGCCAATCGTGGATGTGGGCGGGCGGTGAGTGTGAGGCGGGGAGGAGGTGCGGCGTGGATGCGGGCGGGTGGGTCTGGCAGCGGCGAGCGTGAGGTGGGGAAGAGGTGCGGCGCGCAGCGTGTGTGGAGCCGTGAACAGGGCCAACTGATCAGAAGCCGATTAATCGATTATTGAAAAAGTTGACAACTTTTTCAATAATCGATTATAATCGATTATGTCAATTAGTTGTTGCAGCCCTAGGGGACACCTAGTACTATGTATCCCCAGTTGTTTACAAACACTGGAAATGATCAGCTGATCACTCCAGTGTTTGTCCTGCACACAGAGGATCAGTATATATTGCACACATTTACTGATCCTCCCGCTCTCCATCCTAAGCCGCTCAGCTACTATAAGTGAGCCTATAGCAGAACAGTAAAAGCCACCGACGTAGGGCTTACTGAGCTGGCCAGCTACAAACGGTTGTGTTCCACCGTAAGTTGGGGGCAGCGAAAGGGTTAAACTAGTATCAGCTTCTGAAGAATCAATTGTGGCACAGTGCAAGGAGCATCCTAATTAGAGAAGAGAGGAAATTGATGAAGAGATAAGCTCATCAGTGGTCTTTTTTTCACGGTCTAGTCACTGGGTGGGGAAGAAACAGGACCTGTGAGTGTTACAGAACTGCAGCAAAGAATAATCTGCCCTGTCAGACGGGGCTGTATGGTGTGACATAGATGTATAATTCTCTTATATGGATGAACAAAAATGCAAATCCTTTGGCAGGAAAACAACTTCCATATAGGTATTTCATTTGTTTATTTAGCTGTTTGCCTGGAGTGCAGCTTTAAATTTTAATTGGCTGTGGAGTTATTTTGTTTTTCGGATTCGGATCCGAAAATTAAATTCGTTTCGGCATTCGGACGAAATTCGTTAGCTGTTGTCCGGTCGAATTTTCGTTTTTGGACGAATGTTCGTTTTATAGCGGTAGTCCAGTCTGACCCCCTCAAGTTAAAACACAAAAAAAGTGTGTGGGGTTCCCCCCAAAATCCCTACCAGACCCTTTAGGTCTACCCTAAGGGGGAACCCCAGCCCCAAAAAATGGGGGGAAAAACGTGGGGTCCCCCCTAACAATCCTACCAGACCCTTGATCCGAGCACTGGCCGAGCACTGTGAGCCGAGGTGTCATCTGAAAAGCATTATCACACCTCGGCTCACAGACCCGAATAGCATTCGGAAACTCATGAATAGTATTCGGGAGTTCCCGAATGCTATTTAGCATTTGACAGCTGAGAGTGTCAAAGGGGCGGAGAAAGTCGTGACATCACGTCTAGCTCCGCCCATCTGTTTATTTTCAGACTGAATGTCATTTTTGCGGCGAGTTTTCGTCGGTTTCGGATGGGGGTCATGCGACGGGACTTTTTTTATTGCAGCGGGTCGGCGGGGGTCCTGCACCGTGATTGACGCTGGATTACATCAATGGAGCCATTTTTTTTTTTAATTAAAGGAATAGTCAAACATTGACTGTTTGTTTTTTCAATTAAAGGATTTTATCAAAAGTCTGGACTTTTTACTAACTATTTGATTTACTCCCTTTAGTGAATGGGTAGGGGTACAAGTACCCCTTACTCATTCACAAGGGGGGGGCGGCATCTGGGTGGCCACTTATTTAAAGGGGTACCCTTGCCCGCAGACCCCAAAACCAACGGGTCAGGGTTGTGGGGAAGAGGCCCTTGTTCCCATCGGCATGGGGACAACCTCCCAATGCCGAGGGCACGTGGCCTGGTAAGGCGCAGGGAGGGGGTGCTCGATCGCCCCCCCCTTTCCTGCCCTGCCGGTCCAGTGCAGGGTCTGGTAGGACTGTTAGGGGGGACCCCACGGTTTTTTCCCCCATTTCATGGGGCTGGGGTTCCCCCTTAGGGATTTTGGGGGGAACCCCACGCACTTTTTTGTGTTTTAACTTGAGGGGGTCCCTCCTAACATTCCTACCAGACCTAAAGGGTCTGGTATGAATTGGGGGGGAACCTCACGCTTTTTTTCTTCATCTTCTGCAAACTAAAAAAAAAAATCATTTTTTTCTTCCTAATGTCATTTTGCTGCAACGAAATTTCGTCCACAAAACCGCTATAAAACAAAAATTCGTCCAAAAATGAATCTTCGACTGGACTACCGCTAACGAAATTCGGACGAAATTTCGGAAATCGGGAATTCGGATTCGTTTGCATTCGTTTTAGCTGTAATTCGGAATTCAGATGCACCCGAATTTCCAAAATTTAGTCCGAATTTAGTTTCGGAACGAAACTAATCGCACATGTCTAGGGTCCACTTGCTCAACGTTCTACCACGTTAGAACGCCGAGCAAGTGTAACCTCCTCCATCTTATGGAGAAGGAAGACGTGCGGGGGGAGGAGCCGTGAACGGCGGCTGACGCTGAACCCTTTCAGGGACGGCACGCCGCTGGACACGCTGCGGCTGCAGCGATCTCGGAAAGGTAAGTTTATGTCATACATTCATCGCCTTGGAATTGAACTGTGAGAATAACAGTTTTAGCAAGGGTTTTCACTGACAGAGGGCTTCCTTCTAGGTCTGGGACAAAAAGTAAATTTTTAACAAGGATACTTTGCTTGTCCCTTGACCGTGTGGTGCTGTTCAAGAATCCTTGACCGTTACCTTTCGCAGTAATACTTTTCCTGTTTGCTAGGAAAACTTTGTCCTTTGCACTGAAATCAATTTATGTGAAGAAGGTCTCATCACCGGTCATGTGACTTGTTGCCCCCAAGTCAATACACTATCCACATGGTATACTGTTCTGAGTCATTTTAAAGGTAAAACTCCATGATGTGCCTGCAGTTTCCTTTGTGGCTGCCTTAGCTCTCTCTCTTGTAGGTGTGTTAAGCTTTATCTGCTTGGCTTTTTAGAATAAACAGTCCTTTTTCATCTGGCCAGTTTTTTTTTACAGCAAAAACATGCTCTGCTTTGTTCAGTGGCGGACCTAAGGAACAATGGGCCCTGTTGCAAGATTTTTTTGCCCCCCCCCAGCTCTTACAATGCCCGCACTGCCCACCGGAGAGCCCCACTAACCACCCGAAAACCTGCACTGGCCACCCGTGAGCCCCTCCTCAATTTCTTGCCCTATCCTGTCACAGGTGCCTGGTTCTACTGGGCCCCTTAGGCTTGGGCCCTGCCGCAGCGGCAGTTACGCCGAAGCATGCATTATTTTATGTATAAATCGTGTGACTGTTGCACTATATTTGCATATTGTTGTCACTTATACATGTTTTCTTTGCTATATGTTCTTTCAATGTCTTTGTTCCATGTTTTCTTCTTGTGCATCCTAATATCCTCCATACAGTATTCTTCGTTAGCCTGGTCACCCGTTGCTAGAGAACTTATGACGCTCTGTTAGCTTGCCAGCCTTTTTGCCTGGGTTATCGGATGATAGTCTGCTGCTTCTCCTGATGGGTACCCGTACATTTCAATCAGGGAGCCGCAACACGAACCTCTGCATGACAGACAATAGTTTTTTGCTGTCACCCGTTACCTGGCAACCCATGTTGTTTACTATAAGCCCTAGCCTCTGCACCTGGGACTTGAATTCAGTATGTCGCACTCCTGATCCACGCTACAGCGTTGCCATAACGGCGAATGACGCAAATTCTTTTTTTAGCTGTACCGATAGTCCTTTTACGTACGACGGTCAGCGGCCGGACAGACCGACAGTCGGCGCCCGGACCCTCCTCAGTTTCTTGCCCTATCCTGTCACAGGTGCCTGGGTCTACTGGGCCCCCCCAGGCTTGGGCCCTGGTGCAGCCACACCAGCGGTAGTTCCGCCCCTGGCTTTGTTTTACTTTGCGCTCTTATGCACCTTAAGGGCTTTCTCATTTTTTTCGTTGTGCATATTTTCTTTCCTTCTGTCATATCCATTGATTAATTTTCCTTTGGCGTATTCTAGTGTTAGTTCTTGTTCAGGTCTGGTTTCTAGATCGTTAATAAGAGCACTGTATGACTCTGGAAGGCTGCATAGCAGTAATACCATCACGTGGTTATCTTTAATTTCCTCTCCAATTGCACGTAGTTGTTCTATGATTTCCAGCATGGCATTCACATGTTCACACATTTCCTGGCCTTTTTCTAGCTTCATCTTATATACCGTACGTAGCAGATATAGTTTACTGTTTAGGTTTGAACGCTCATGCAGTTTTTGTAATGCAGTCCACATACCTTTAGCTGTATTTTCTTTTCTGATGTGGATGAGCTGGTCGTCTTCCTCTAGCAGACTTAAAATTACTTTTGCTTGCCTGTTCTTCTTGTCCCATTCCTCCATGGGTCCATTACCGGTCTGTCTATACTCAGTATCTGCCACAAGTCGTCTTTGCTTACCAGCATTTCAAGCTTGAACTTCCATACCTGGTAGTTGCTATTGTTGAGCTATGCGATTGCAAACTCTATATCTGAAGTGCTTGCCATCTTTCAGTAGCTTGGATGTGGCTCTTGTTGACGTGCAGTGTTCTGTTTAGTGCCTGGGCCCCATAACCTGTTGGTTATGTGTTTAGATGAAGCACTGAGCTCTTGAGGAATGCTAAATCAAGCTTTACTTGCTTAGGAGGACATTACATCAGAATACAGCATTATACAGCATTCAGAATTTCTATCACTCATTCAGAGACTAACATATCACTACAGCGCCATCTACAGCTCAAAAGACATAATTACACAAGTAATACAATCATATATATGCTGTTACATTTCCAACAGAGAGGACACAGAGGTGCAACTTTATGTTCAGACCAGGACAAGCATCACTGCCAAAGGGTATGATTACCTCCAAGGGCACTGCAGAGGCTTTGAGAAAAAACAACCACCAGCAAGTTGAGTAATATAACTACCTGAATAGGGAAGGCAGACCAACAACAAGAATGTTCAACATAAAACAGTATATGCTGTAAAAATGTATAGCATATAACGCGACTGCTTAAGATTTCCTGTGTCCCTCAATGAACAATAAATAAATAGTTTTGGGTATAGAAATACTTTAATGTTGTTATATGACATGAATTTGATAATGCTTACGGTCTTAGAGGAGCTCCTACCTTGTTTAGCAGACATTAGCTTTCTCAGGATAGAGGCAGTGGTACCAGAATCTCACCTTTTACACCTGTTGCTGTATTCACTGCAAAAGTACATCTGTCCACTGGCAGGATATTATGCTTGGATCCTTGCTAATGGCTCTACTTTCTCATGGGTTCAAGTTGGTGCTTTACTTAAAAGCTGAGGCTTTTAAGTAGAGTTGTACAGCTTAGTCACCTGATATATGGTTGTTGTGAATTAATCATTCTGTAGCTGTAATAAAATCCACCACAGGAACAGGGTGGAGGTGCCACACTGAAATTCAGTTTCTTGGATTCAATGTATTTCACAAACTGGGTAAGCTTTCTGCCTAAAACATTCTTTATCCACTGTTCTTATTGTTCTGGGTGTATCAACTTTTTCATCCTTGCAAATGTAAGGTTTCTGTCAAGTGTGTAACTGCAAATCATGGGACCCCATAGCAAAACTTTGGGGGCCCCCACTTAACTCTCTGTATTGGCTGGCAGTGTCAACTTTGACAATATGTGTCATTGATGTTATCATGAAGTATTTATCAAGGACAGGGTGCAGGAGCACTGTCAGCATAGTCAGTGCACTACTAGGAAGCAGAGCTGAGGATACACGTTATAGTAGCACTAATAATAATAACCATAATATTTTATATTATGATAAAATGATTAATGATCTTACACACACTTACTGTTCAACCTTAATACAAACCTCTTTAAACTCTAGATTCAATAAACTTTTTTGTAGAACTACAAACCTCAGCCTTCCTATAAGGTTTTAACAGAGGTTAAACTCTGGGATTTGTGACTGCATTAGGTATACATGGTTCATTTTAGTCTGTAGCAGAAGTTCAGAGGGCAATAAATCTACACTGCTAAGAGAGATAAGCAAATACTTCCAGCACAGAGGGGCATGTGTGACTAGACAATACTGAGGTCTGATTTCAGCCCTTCTATACTGAAAAGCTCACAGTTTAGTTTTCCTAATCAGCCTCTCTAATGGGGCCCCCTCCTACCCCAGGCCCCATGTCAGCCACCTGGGCTGCTATGGCTATTGTTACACCATCGGTTTCTGTAATGTTAATACATTTAGAAATATTTGAACTGTTATTAGTGGAAATCAGAAACAAAAAGAGAATCTAAAAACACATTTGATCAGGCACTTTGTAAGTGCACTAAGCCACATTTAACCTCTTGCCGTCCGCCCGTAGTAAAAAAACGGACGGACGGCACTGCAGCATCTGCGGGTTGCCGTCTCCAGACGGCAATTTTTTTCTGCTCGCGCGCGCCCCCTAGCGGGCACGCACGGGCAGAAAAGACCCGCTAAATGCACACACCCGTTACCGGGTGTTTCACATATGCGCGCACGCAATTTTAAGGCTTGACATGTTTAGTGTCTTTTTACCCGACGTGACCCCATCTTTTATATTTTACCAAAAAATTGGGTAATAATAAATGTTTTATCATTTAATATAGGGGAAACTGTTTTTTTTTAAAAAATTTCGGTAATTTTTCCTTAATATAGTAAAAAAATAAAACCCCCAGTGGTGAATAAATACCACCAAAAGAAAGCTCTATCTGTCCCCAAAAAAGGGTATAAAATTCATTTCAGTACAGCGCTGCATGACGGAATAAATGTCAGTTAAAGTACCGCAGCGCTGAATACTGAAAAATGGCCTGGATGGGAAGGGGGTTTAACACCGCGGATGTCAACTGGTTAAACAAGTATTTGCTGTTCTTAAAGCTGAACTCTAGACTAAACAAATATTGTGTTAATACAAGAGCCATATGTATTCTCAAAATTTCAGTGTCCCTTCTGAATTTCTTCCAGATCTGTGCAAAATACATTTCAATAATAAATACTTGTCACTGATCCTTCCCTTGTGCAGTGTAACTGGTCTTGTATTCACTCCCCTGTAGTTCTCTAAGGACAGCTTGCTTTCTGCACAGATTATGTACTATGCATAGTGATGATGTCACTGCTACATTTACAAGGTATTATCTTGGTTTACAAAGGCATTTTCCATGAAGTGGATTTATATATTCTTTGTGGCCACTGTTAAGCAAGGGATAGGTCGATGATTGCTTTTGATTTTGACGGGCTTATATGACTATTTGGCTGTCCATCTTGAACATCTTTAATATTATCCTGTCCCATACAATATCCTGACATTTTTATCTTCCAGTCTTAACTTAACCACTCACTGTTTCACCTAATTCTTTATTTACCTCTGGAATAATGAGAAATGTGGACCATATAGTTTGCACTAACTGTTTGAATAGCATCACTGCTGATGTGCATGCATAATACAACCTACAATGTTCTGTTGTTCCAGAGCTGCCTTCAGATTGTCATGCAATTTTTTTGAATGGAGAGAACAGCGGCATCTTCAAAATCCAACCAGCCAATGCTCAGCCCTTTGAAGTTTTCTGTGAAATTACAGATGGTGAGTCTAAAAGTTTAATTATATTAAAGCAAACCTGTGGCATCTTCCAACAAGAAAAAAGGCATACAAAAAGGCATTAAAACCACAAAATGGTCAATAATCAGCTGAAGTTGAAGTTGTATGCAAATTCATCATATGCTCAGTTTGATTTTGCCCAGGTTTGTGATCAGTTTATTTACCAAGGATGAAGCAGGTATTTAATAGGGCTGTTCAGTACATTCTACAAGGTGTCACTGATATAATCCAAAATCAGTTTAACTAGATGTGAATTTTGAAATAGGAACTTAGAACACCTTGGACTGCCTGAATAGGTAAAATATGGTACATTTATTTATTTGTAGTATGCCTGCAATAAATCTGCTCAACATCAGCAGTTTTGAAATTATAGATAAAAATAGGTATTCAAGTGTGGGTTTAAAAATTGCTGAAGTTGGTAGATAAAAGTCAGTGGAAGTTTGTCATAAGCAGAAAGTTACATCTACTTAAAAAAATTAAGCAAAACTGCATAATGAAACTTGATAGAACTTCCCTTTTTTTGGTAAACTTTCTATGGCTTGATATTTTTTCCTTTTTAACCCCTTCGTGACTGACGATGTACAGTGTACGTCGCCAGCATCGGGGCTGTTTAAACAGACCCCCGGCGACTTTTGCCGCCGGGACTCTGTTTAAACTTGTAGAGCTGACTGTCGGCTTTACAACAGAAGCGATTCTGGCGACTTACCTGTCGCCAGATCGCTTCTGTGTCCCGAAGAAGGGGCCACCCTTCTTCGGGACACAGCTTGTAAGCCCCCCCATGTGATAGCAGTCAAAGTAAAGTAGAAAAAAAAAAACAGTTTGTGTTTTGGGGCATTTAATTAAATTTATCACTAAATTTTGGGGTTTAATAAGGAGTTGCGCTAATATTGCGCAACATAAAAATCTGCAACTACCACCATTATATTGTATAGGGTCTTGGCATTCAGAAAATATATAATGTGTGGGGGGTTTTAAGTAATTTTCAGGCCTAAAATGTGGAATATAACATGGGTGCAAAAAAATAAAAAAAAAGGCCATGAAGGGGTTAAATAATTTTTGTCCAAACACCAATACTTTTTTTCATATGTAAAAAAGAAAAATAGTTGCAGCAGTATTTTTTAGTGATGCATTGAAATTGCAATTTCAAAACATATCGGCCAAAAATGGCACGTTGGGCAAAATGTTGACAGTGTGAGCATATTAATGAAGTCGATAGATTGCATGCAGGTGTACCTGGAGGTAGCCTACTCCTCCTAATAGGTTGCAGGGACGCACTAGGGGCCCAGCAACTAAAAATGCACGCTGGGACCCCAGTGCATCCCCCTAACCAAAAATAGTCAAACTAGAAAAAAGTGGTACATGCATGAATCCATAACTAGCCTTTATAGCAGGGAGCACAATGGGAAGGCTTACAACAATACAAAACACAAAAATTCCCCAGCCCCAACCTGCCAGCCAGCCTGCAACCAAACAAGTAGCCCTGTCAACAGTATGCGTTAAAATCAGAGGTTTTAGTTGCACAAACTTTTGGCCAAAAATATGTAGAAGCCACACTGCCGCGCCAAGGCACCTCTGCAAAGTGTGGTCCTAACTCTATGTATCTGAGTCTCCAAGTGTGAGCATATTAATGAAGTCGATAGATTGCATGCAGGTGTACCTGGAGGTAGCCTACTCTCCTCCCTGCTGTGCGCTGCTCTGTGTCCTCTGTCCGCACGGGAGGGGGAGGAGAGTGCTGTGAGCCTGTCACATCCCGCTCAGCCTCCTGTAACAGATCAGGAGAGCGGTGTGTGGGCGGAGAAAGCTGTCGGCTGTCACAGGAGGCTGAGGCAGTGGTGACGGGGAGGAGTCCGAGCTCTCCTCCCCGCACCGCCCGCTCAGCCTCCTGTGAGAGTCGATCCAGGATGGAGAACAGTATACAAACATTCAGCGATCAGTGATAACTAAATGTTTGAAATAACTGGACATAGTATGAGGTACCAGTTATGAATTAATAGGAAGTGATCTATATCACTTCCTATTCATTCATGATTGTGTACATTGTAACTCACACTATATCCACAATTTATGAATGAAAAGCAACACTCAGTACAGTATAGAGGATTCCTGTTCATTCAGTGCTGGGGCTGCAGAAAAAGAGATTGAGGACTCTATCTGTTTTTCTATTGTATATGGGAAATATCTGGAGTCTGTTTAGATCCCTGATATTTCACCAAAGCCCCCAGCAGTAAAGTTAAAAAATAAAAATATTTAATAAAAATGACATAAAATATTTTAAAAAATGAAAACGTTTAGAAAAAAATAAAATAAAAACAAAATATTAAAAAAAATTAAAAAAAAAGGTTAGAACATAATATTTTTTGATTTTCGGTTTCAAAATTTCATTTTGGTGCGCCTCTAGTATTTTTCTATTTCTATCCCACTCTCTAGATCACATGTTAAATATGTTTTCTTTATGGTATACTTTACTATTACATTCTGTTGATAAAACCAATTCTCTTAAAAAGCGAGAGATTCTTGGAACCCCAGTAAGGCTAAGGCATTTTATTTTAATATAAGGGGAAATATTTCTGTTAATTTGATGTTTAATGTTAAACATGTTTTACTATTTATATAAAATCTATATTTTATTTTAGCTATTTAGCGATCACTAGCCTGCTAAATCTGTGAAAGGGAGCTACATCTGCTGGCTGCAATATTTCATATTTACTTGACTAAAAAAATGAAATGTTCTTTTTAGGGATGTCACGATACCAATACTTTTTTCGGTATCGGGGCCGATGCATGGCATTTTCATGAGTACTTGTACTTGTGAAAACACCCCAATACTAAAGGCTGATATGCAGCCCTGGTGAGACCCGCACGCAGCCCTGTTGAGATCTGCACGCAGCACTGTTGAGACCCCAACGCAGCGCTGATAAGACCTGTACGCAGCCCTGATGAGTTCTTCACGCAGCCCTGGTGAGACCCAAACCTAGCCCTGATGAGACCTAAACACAGCCCTGTTGAGACCCAAACGCAACCCTGGTGGGACCCAAACGCAACCCTGGTGAGACCCAAACGCAACCCCGGTGAGACCTCACACAGCCCTGTATAATTGCTGTATAATCGTGGATTGATGGGCTCTGTACTCCTCCATTGCTGAATAATCATGGTTTGCTGTGATTTGTAGTCCTCTATAGCTAGTTGCCATTCTCCATTGCTATATAATCATGGATTGATGGGATCTGTAGTCCTATACTGCTGGTTGCCATTCTCCATTGCTGAATAATCATGGATTGAGTTACCGTAATTCATAATTATAAAGAAACTGCCCTAAAAATCATTAGTCTTCCCTGAGCAATTTCAAAGTTAATATGCATAAGACAGAAGCCCTCAATGTTTCCTTGCCCCAGCACATACAAATGTCCCTGAACCAGTCTTTCCCCTTCGCGTGGTCCGGTCACAGTTTAAAATATCTGGGGGTCATGCTTTCCCCTCATATGGGGCAGCTATATGAGTTGAATTATACACCTTTGCTCACTTCTATCCAACACAAACTTAAGGAGTGGTCCCGACTAAGCCACTCTTGGTTTGGTCGGTTGGCCCTATTTAAAATGGACATTTTGCCCAGACTCCTTTACGTGTTCCAAACGGTCCCAATTGCAGTGCCGAGCACATTTTTTCGTATCCTACGTTCTTCACTTTTACGATTTATCTGGTCTAATTCCTCGGCTCGTCTCAGATACACGGTTCAGGTACGGCGGAAACAACACGGGGGGTGGGCTTACCTCACATTGAATTGTGTTATAAAGCTGCACCACTATTTACTAGACTACTTGACTCGATATTCCATTCGCAACACAAACTATGGGTGCAACTATAATCATAAATATAGCCTCTCTCCCCCGCGTCTCTGCCGTGGATTGATCCATCATTCCGTCCAATATTGGGGACTCTCCCCTGCTGCTTGCCCCCGCTACTTAGAGTATGGGATTCTCTCCTTAAACAGGACTCCTTTTCCTCTCGCCCAGGGCCTCTGACACCTATTATGGGCAACCCAGAGTTCCCCCCTGCTAGACATAGTGTGCAGTTCCTTGGTTGGCACAGTACCGGCTTTGCCCCTCTCTCCTCGGCTCACACGATAGGGGGCTTACGCACTCTTTCCTTGATACTGGACGTGTCCACTCCGTGAATATTTCCAACTCAGGAACTTCTACACCATTCTTGCTAGACGCGGTGATTTACACAGGGAACTGTACCCCTTTGAGTGTCTGTGTGTGGACACTGAGCCCCCGAGATGGGCCATCTCGACTATCTATGATCTCTTGTTACAACTCTTATTCTCGGATGTCCCCAGATATTTCTCAGAATGGGCAACGGACCTTTCATGTACCTTTTCTTCCTCAGACATTAGCAGATCACTTGCTTAACACAATAGCTAGTAAAATCCAGGAACGCAATTTTAAAATCCTGTCCAGATGGTATTATTGCCCGACCCGACTTCGAGTCTTCTACCCTCAGGCCTCTGACCTGTGCTGAAGATGCTCTTTGCATCCTGGCTCCATGTTACATATATGGAGGAGCTGTGCTGGAGTTACCACGTTCTGGTCTTCCATCTTCTCCACTTATGAGAAACTTACGGGCACAAGGGTGGAGGGTTCACCACAGCTGGCCCTTCTTTCCATGTTTCAGGGCTCCTACAAGTCAGTAAAAAAAAGGCTTGCTCAGATTTTTGTGCTGGCGGCTAGAGCGGTAATACCGAGGCATTGGAAATCCTCTCTGAATCCCACCTTGAAGGAATGGAATTGAGAGATGCAATCACTTTGTAGGACTGAAGAACTTACGGCCAATCTCTATGATCGCTACTCCCAATTCTACGAGGTGTGGAGTGTTTGCATACACTTTTGTACCACAGATGCCTTTCGTGAGCTACTTACACTGGCTCTCCCTCGAGGGGATGGCTCGGGTACTTAGATGGATTGGTGGGAATATGGACATGCCCCTTCCTGTTTTAGTACATACAATGTCTCTTTCTACTCTGGCCAACTCCTTGCCCCTCTTTTTCTACTTGACTAAGTTTCCCAATTTTTTTTTAAAGTTACACATAAAAAAGAATAAAAAAACAATTTTTTTTGTAAAGTCCCCGCCCATATGGTAGTTTTTTGCGATTTCGCGGGTGCGCGCAATTTTTAAGCTTGACATGTTTGGTGTCTATTTACCCGATGTGACCCTATATTTTACCAAAAAATTGGTTAATAATAATTGTTTCCTAACATAATGGGGGAAAAAACTATTTTTTCTAAATTTTCAGTCATTTTTCCTTAATACAGTAAAAAATAAAAACCTCAGTGGTGATTAAATACCACCAAAAGAAAGCTCTATCTGTCCCTAAAAATTGTATAAAATTAATTTCAGTACAGCGTTGCATGACGGAATAAATGTCAGTCAAACTACCGCAGCGCTGAATACTGAAAAATGGCCTGGCCGGAAGGGGGTTTAACACCTGATCTTCAAGCGATTAAACTTCTCTTTTACTGTTTTGTTAAACTTTGTTCTCTTTCACTTTTTTGTTGATAAAAAAAAAAGACAGTATTACATTTGAGCTAAATACACGATCAAAATATATTTGACCTTTTTTGTACCTAAAAAAATATTTGTAATTCTGTTTGCACACATCTGACAAAAAAGTATAACCAGGAGAGTGACACCACTTTTTACCATTATAACCCCCCAGCTTCCTGTGTCACCTCTGTTTATATGAATAAATCCTCACCATCTAGTTTCCAGTACTTGAAAATTAGTTACTTGGTTCACAATGTGTTCCCATTCTAATGGTTTCTAATTGCATTGGTTGTGCTAATTGACTGTTTTTGACCCTTCCCGGCATTTGGATGCACTAATTATTACGGCAGGATTTTACAAACTAAGACATTCACTAAAATCTCAGGTAAGCCTTAACGTGTTAATGTCATTTCGAAAAGTTGTTCTGAATCTTTTTAAATCTGCCTGTTGATATCTGCCACGAAGATCCTTTTTCAGGCACTTTCTGTTTTGAGACGGCAACACAAGCACCCTGATGAAAACTACAAACAGACGTGCTGACACATTGAGCAGGCATACAGTTAAAATTAAATTCATCCAACAAAAGTATGCCCTTCTACACTTATGCATATGTTAAAGCCACACTCTGGGCAGAATTATAATTTACACACTGCACTGGGTGTATAAATTATCATGGAAAAGCTGTGTGTTATGTGCAGAGGATGCCTGCAAAGTATAAAATCTTACCTTGCATTAAGACGTCCTCCACACAGAATGCCCAGCTCCGGGTGCCAGTAATGTAGTAGAAAGTTCAAATTTTTCAAATGAAACTAGAAGTTGTAGACCCATATTGTACTACGTTATATATTTACTACTTAACCCATTCCCAGCCACAATTTGTAGATCAACATTGCCAGGGTTTCAATGACAGCTAGGAGTGCACAGCTGTCAACCTCTAACACTAATGCTCAAATAAATAAATGCATGCTGATATTGCTAAAATTGGTCTGGGCATTCATGCTTCCATGACCACTGGCAATGAAAGAGCTAAAGAAAGTAAAAACATCTCTTAATGATTACTAAACTGAGTTTTTTTCTCTTATTCCATAGAAGCAGGATGGACTATTGTTCAAAGACGTATTGATGGTTCTGTTGATTTTGACCAGCTCTGGGAATCATACAAGAATGGATTTGGTAATCAAAGTGGTTAGTGCTAAATTTTTATTTATTTGTCATATTTGAAAAATGTCTTAAAAAACTGACTATTTTTTATCATCATGGGGTTTGTGAATTCTAGCCATGTTTGTTTTTACTTTTTTAAGGAAACTTTGTAGGGCCTGAAGATCCAGTTTCCTACCTAGAAAATGCTCTATGAGCAGAGCTACATTTAGCTTGGTTTATGCTTTGAAGAAGGCATAGATAGTTACATAAACACAACTTCTTTTAACTACTATACTCAGATAGAGATATAGTCAAGGCTGGACTGTGATAAAAAAATATAGGTGGGGGCATTTTAGACTGAGCCCAATCACATGCCCCGTACTGTCACAATTCAGGGGTGAAGCCAAACACAGCAATGCTTAGCATCGGGTTCCCCGGCAACAAGCTCTCCTCCATTCCGGCTCGGCCACATCTTAGAGCGCGGCCTTTGTTCCCAGCAGAAGAGTGCAGCATGGGAAGCAGGGCCGTACCCACTGGGACAGTTTACCACCTGCTAAGGTGCCAGGATAACCTGCATGTGTTGACTAGACTAGATTGCCCAGCACATAGGGGGTGCGAAGTGTCGGGACACAGGATGGCGGTGAGCTGGCAGCCTTTCACCCTGCTCGCAGGTGTTGTGGTCATGGTGGGCTGCATGTGGGGAGCTGAGGGATAGGGTGACCCATGACACACCCAGCTTGGGTTGGCTCATCATGCAAGTACCTAGTATGCTCAATGGCCAGTCCGGGCCTGGATATAGTACTTACATTAGTTAACCAAACTCACAGTGTTTCCAAGGTCTCCATATTAAAGTAGTGTTAAACACTCAATGTTCATTTTTTTTCAACACTGAACCCAGATCAAACAAATATGCATTGCCCCGCAAAGTATTTCTTTACATTTTTGCCCAAACACTGATAGTCATTATGTTTCTGGACAGCTGGCTCCAACTCTCTCAGCTTGGCTTCTCTTAACTTTCTGTCCAGTACAAGATCACAAAGGACAGCACAGTCTCCAGCAGCTGTCCAAATTTAGAGAAGCGATAGGGAAGGAAGGAGGAGTGGGGAGCAGCCCCTCAGAGATTCAGTCTATATCCTATAAGAATGCCACTGTTAACTTCTTCCTCATAAATCCTTACTTCACTCTCCAGTACAGTTGTTCTATGTCTCCTTTTATTTTCCCTTCTTTCATGAGAGTCTGCAATCTTATGGTTCTGAGAAGCAAGTTCATTGGCTTTTTCATATCTGTATTTTTATAACTTATGTATCCGAGTTATTTTAACTTGTATACAGTTATCTGCTAATAATATATATATTTTTTTAGCAAAACCAAAGTTTTTTGAACATGATGAGAAGTGTGAGAAGCTTTTAGCCTCAATTCAGAACTTGATGGTTCAATCACTTCACTGGTAATTCTAGACCAGCAACATATTAGAGATTTTGATATTAACCCCTTCGTGACGGGAGACGTACAGTGTACGTCCCGTCACAAAGTGGCTATATGACTGGCCACGTACACTGTACGTGCCGAGTTATATTAGCCTCTGTAATGCTGGTAACTGCTGATTCTCAGCAGTTCCAGTCATTAATTAATGCCTCACTATTGAGACATTCATTAATGAAATAGTTAAGCTTTTTTAAAAGCTTCTTTCTTTCATTAATGAAAGAATGAAGCCTTTACATTCAGATACGGGTTCGCTAAATAGCGATCCCGTATCTGACAGCTGAAGATAGCAGAGAGGTAGCAGTGACTCACCTCTCTGCTATTCGTTTTGACAGCTGGAGAGCCTGGCCCGATGTTAAATGATACATTTCAACCACTAGATACAAAATGTATCTCGAGTGAAATGTATCACTTCTGTATCACTTCTGATCGTCTAGGAACGATCAAAGACCTTTAGTGAGATCTGATTCTGACATGCTGTCAGGATCAGTCTCTAAAGTTATTATTAGCTGTTCCTAAGCTTGGAGCAGCCTGATAATAACTAAAAATTTTAAAAAGTTAATTTATTAAGCAGTCATAGTGATTGCTTGATATAAACTGACAAAAAAAAAATATTTTTTTTTTACACTTATTTTTTTTACAAAGTGTAAAAAAAAAAAAAAAAGTGTACAAAAAATTAGGAAAATAAAACGTTTATATATAAATATATTTGTATACTATAATTATTATTAAAAAAATTCTAAAAATAATAATAATAATCAAAACTTGCTGCTGTGGAAGAATCACACAGCAAAAATGTAAAAAGTGTGTCAGTCATTTAGGAACAGAAACTAAAAACTAGCTCAGTCATGAAGGGGTTAACACTACAATGATTTAAAAACCTCTATAACATCTGTATAGCTGTACACTCTCCAAATCATATCCAGAATTAGTTGAATAGTTGAATCAAATAAACCTGCTGCCCTTTGTCATGAATAACTTAATTTTTTTGGACATTCTTTTCTTAGAGGGGAAGATCTGTGTAATCACAAACTCTTTTTCTTCTGGCAAGTCCCAAGGCATGGATGACTTATCAACTGTCCCTGGTAATCATAAAGATTGTTGCAGATACTCTGTAGAAATCTGTCTCACAGTAGTGGGACAAATGGTAGAACTTGCAACACATTCATGTTTGTGTCAGAGCGGATATCGACCCCCTTGTGGATAGAATTACGGGGACACTCTCCAAACAAATAGAGGGAGTTCATCAACAGGTTCTGGCTCTGGAACCATGGCTGGGGTGAAGTTGAGACTGTTGCTTCAGCATCAGCCCTGTGGATCTCAGCCCTGGAGTTAGCTGTGTCTCTTCAACGTCAACTGATGACCCAGCTGCAATTGAAGGTGGACGATGGCAAGAACAAGAGTCGCCGCAATAATATTAGGATCAATGGGGGCTCCCTGAGTCCACTGGTGGCCCTAATCTTCGTGATACTGTGCTGGCTTTGCTTAACTCCCTTTTTGACAGACCTGCTGCAGAACCTATTAAAATCAATAGCGTACACAGAGTGGCGAGTGCACGGAAGCGTGACAGCCAGTTTTCTAGAAACGTATTGTGAAAAATTAATTTTTATTTTGCCAAAGAAGAGCTGCTTAAGAAGGCCTGGATTAATAAATCAGTTGATTTTGATGGAGCCTCAGTCTCCTTCCTGCCTGATGTCTCACGCCGCACTCTCCTGATGAGACACACCTTTCGTCCTCTCCTTCAGCGACCTACAGGAGCTGGGTGCCTCATACCGTTGGGGGTCACCCCTTCCAGTTATTGATCAAAAAAGATGGCCATCAGTTTACTTTATTCAACCGTGAGCAACTTCCAGCGCTGTTCTCGTTCTTGGACACCCCAGGAGCTTGATGTCCCAGATTGGCTGGATCCCTCACAGACTTGCCTGTGGCTGTTCGTCCTCCTCCCAGGGAACAGCGATGATTAAGCAAATCTCGTCCCGCGACTGCGGGCACTGGCCGTCGGGGGGGCTCACCTACCTGTCAGGGAAGATTGACTTTGACCTGCTTCGCCCTCTCTTCCTCAGTTTTCTGGAGTGTGCCATGGTTGTGAGTACTCTCTTCCCCCCAGCTACCATGTGCTGACACCCAGAGAAACTCTGCCTTGCTTCATTGCAATGTGCTCTTGTCTCCTGACCTATCTGTGCTACTTGCATGACCTTGACACCCTCTTGTTTTTTCCTTACCCTCTTTCCCTCTTCCTGGTTCTTCCCTGTCCCCATTCCTTTTGTTTTTACCCATTTGTAGTCCTGTCTCCCTATGTTGTTGTGTTTACCCCCGTCTTGTGCCTTTTGCACTGTGCCATTTGAGTAGTTAGTGCATGCTGACGGACACCCTTTGCCTTGGACATGGAGTGTCCCACAGCTCTATCCAGAATATCTGGAAAGTCATTTGTCTCCCTTTTGCTGTGGGAGATGGGTCTCTCCTTATTGAACATCGGTTTGGACATTTTGTTCTATGATTGTTGCCTGTTTTTTTTTTTTTATTATTATTATCATTTACCGATTAAGGTCTATTGTTATAGTTGCACTGATGTGTATTTTTATCATTGGGGAAGTGTAGTTTTTTAACTTTTGACAAGCGCTGTGTTTGTCCATGCTATAATGCTGGGTAGAAGTGTCTTGTTAATATAACCTTTTCTCATTGACAAGTTTATTTTTCTATTGTCCTGGGGAATGTTATGGGAAGGGTCTGTTCCTAATTTATTTTATCTTCATGGTTCTGGTTTTGGGGATGTTCTTATTTTGGGGGTGAGCTGTTGTGTTGTGGGGGGGCTTCCCTGGCAATGGGGGCTGCAGTCCTCACAGTGTCATATGGCCACTGCGGATGTCGCATTTTTCTCCCTTTTTTTTGTACCTGTGATCTTGTTGGACTGGCAGCGCCGGGCATTAGGGGGCCCTCCCACTACTCTTTATTTAACTGGTAAGGTTCTGGGGCATTTTTTTCACTTTTCAGTTTGTGCCCAGGTTTTCTAAAATAAAAGGGGAACAACAAAGGAGGTTATGGCCCTGAGAGGTCCTCGTTTGGTTAATGTTTTTCTGTATTAGCTAGGTTTTCCTTTTTTAGTGGGCCATGGGGATGGGAATCCCTTGTAAGTATTCCACCTGGATCTATCATAGATGTCCTCGTCACCTGGGCCCACTGGGTCTTGTTGACCACCCCATTGACCCTTCTGCCCTCTTCCTCCTTTACTGCTACCTGCCTCCTTTGGTGCCCACCAGTTGAAGGTATCTGACCCGGGGCTCGGGGCTCTCTTCCCCCCATGGTCTTGAATCTGTTCCTCACGTAGGGTTCTTCTTTGCCTAACAGGGTGGGAGAGTGTAATTGTTCATTTAGCATTGTCTGTGAAGGTTCTCATTCATCCAGGTCATTTTTCTTGAAGACATTTCACTGGTCATCCAACCAGCTTTCTCAATTCAGAATGACTTGTACAAAACATTATCTGGGAATAAATATGGTAAATGTTGCTCCAATCCACATAGTCGCAACCAGGTGTTGATTGCATTTGCATAATTGGAGTCTAGGAGGTGTTATTAACCTGCCCAGAGAGAGGTGTTAAAACAGCATTGTATGTGGCAGACAATAGATGTCTCACCCCCCACAGACTATAGAAACCACCTACGCTTTAACCTCAGATGCCAACAAAAGGGGTTGGTACCTTGCAGCATACGTTTGGACTCCACAGTAAAGGGTCACAAAGCCAAGCCGATACTATATAAGGCCCAGAAACAATTGCTAAATGAACGTGTACGGCAGACCCATTTTAAAGTTTATGCCATACTAGGGAGGAAATAACTTGGACGCAGAAGGAGGAAAGGGGGACATTGCAGAACAAAGAGAAATGGGTGAAGAACCTTTCAGACAGGGTTCTCACCCTGTCCGAGATGGATGTCCTTGCTAAAGGGTTGAATTTCGCAATCACACCAAGAACCATCCCTGTAGTGGATATTATCTCAGCCACTGAGGCCTCAATCCACAGTAACAAAGTGCCACAGGGTGAGGCTGAACAACTTCGCCTAAAAGTGTCTGCAACCCTGGCCAGTGCCAAACCACCTCCGTCAAACCTGACTACACAAGAAAGATGGGCGGTCCCTGAAGAAAGACAAGAGTATCACCATCCTGCCTGCTGATAAAGGAAGATGCACAGTTGTACTTAATACATCTGACTACGATGATAAGGTAACTGCACTTCTGAATGATAACAACACATATGAAGCCCTAAGAAGGGACCCAACCAGTGGTTACAAGAAGAAAGCTATAGATCTACTACAACAGCTGGAAAAGGACAAAGCCATTGATCGGGCTATGTATCATCACCTCTACCCTGGTGAAGCCCCTCCATGTATATATGGACTTCCGAAGATACATAAGGATGGGACCCCTGCAGGGCAATTGTCAGCAGCATAAACTCTGTGACTTATAACGTGGCAAAATACTTAGCGAGAGTCCTTGCCCCTTTGGTTGGAAATACACAACACCACACACAGAACTGTCAGGATTTCACAAACAGAATCAAGAACTTAATATTGGGCAGGAAGAGAAACAATGGTATCCTATGATGTCACATCCCTCTTCACCTGCATACCCACCACAGAGGCAATTGGAACAGTGAGAAAACGTTTTCTACTAGACAACGCCCTAGGCAGCAGAACAGAACTTAACCCAGATCAAGTGTGTGCCTTATTGGACCTTTGCCTGAGTACCACCTATTTCAACTACAATGACAAGTTGTACAGGCAGAAACATGGCTGTGCCATGGGATCGCCAGTTTCACCTATTGTGGGGAACCTGTACATGGAGGAAGTAGAAAGCAAGGCCCTGACCACCTCCAAGGGAATTATACCCAGTCATTGGTTCAGATATGTGGATGACACATGGGTTAAGATTCACAAACAAGAGTTACAGGCTTTCACTGACCATATCAACTCAGGGGATCATAACATCAAATTTACATGGGAAGATATGCAAAACGACAAACTGGCTTTTTTGGATTGTTTAGTAACAGTAGAAGAGGGAAGGAGGCTGGAAATAGAGGCCCACCAAAAGCCAACACACACGGACCAGTACCTGCTACTTTAGACCACAAACTGGGAGTCATCAGGACTCTACACCACCGGGCTAGGAAATTCCCACCAGAACAGAGGCCAAGACATAGGAATTCAGGGGGGCCCTTAACCCCTTCGTGACTGACGACGTACAGTGTACGTCGCCAGCATCGGGGCTGTTTAAACAGACTCCCGGCG
>NW_017308271.1:37084-40615 GCF_000935625.1 Nanorana parkeri | reverse complement strand
TCTTCTATTGACTTTTTGGGGTACTGCAGTTTTTCGCCGTTTCACGGACGCACGCAATTTGTAACCTATGCATGTTGGGTATCGTTTTACTCGTTGTAACCTCATCTTTTATATGTCATTTAAAAAATTGGTATTTTGTTGTGTTTTGGGGCATTAAATTAAATTTTTCACTAAATGTTGGGGTTTAATAAGGAGTTGCGCTAATATTGCGCAACATAAACATTTGCAACTACCACCATTTTATTCTATAGGGTCTTGGCATTCAGAAAATATATAATGTTGGGGGGTTTTAAGTCATTTTCAGGCCTAAAATGTGGAATATAACATGGGTGCAAAAAATGAAAAAAGGGCCTCAGTCATGAAGGGGTTAAAACTTGTGGGTATCCAGACTGGGCTTTTGTCAAAACAGAAAAAATGAGAGGTAAAAATGCCAAGAGTACCAGTGAGGGTGAAAAGCATGACAAACAGAAGAATTTGGTCATCCCATATGTAGCTGGGGTGTCTGAGAAACTCAGAAGGGTTTTTAAAAAACATCACATCCCTGTCTGCTTTGAACCAGCAATACACTGAGGCAACAACTGGTTCACCCAAAAGACCCACACCAAAACACAAGATGAACAACATTGTGTATGCAGTCCAGTGCAGTGAGGAGTGCTCAGAATTGTATATCAATGATCCAATTATGCAAATTAAATCAACACCTGGTTGCGACTAACAGATTATGTGGATTGAAGCAACATTCACCATATTTATTCCCAGATAATTTTTTGTACGTCATTCTGAATTGAGAAAGCTGGTTGGATGACCAGTGAAACGTCTTCAAGAAAAATACAGCAAGTCCAGTTGCCTTGAATTATTTTTTACAGATATCTAGCATTAGTGTTTCCCTACTGGCTGGTCGTCACTATGCTTCCAGCCTTCTGTCCTCTCTTTTCTTCTAGCTCTTGTTTTCTAGTTCTGTTAGTCCCTCCTCTTTCTTTTTTTCCTTCTTATCTTTTGGTTGCTTCTCTTCTCCACCCCCTTTTTTGGGGGGACTTTTGTTCAGGATGGGTACCCCTATCTCCATGTCGAGCTCCCCATTACCTATCAAATTCATTACGTGGACTGTTCATGGCCTTAATATTCCTGAAAAGAGATTGTGTGTGTTAGGTTATTTGTGGAGGGAAAGGTCTCATGTGGCCTTCCTCATTTCCGCACTGGGAAGGCCCCCAACTTTTCAATAAACATTTCCCATATGTGTATCATGGGACCACGGATGACGCCAGAGCTAGAAGGGTGAGCATTGTGATGGCGGCTAATTGGGTCCTATTTGATCAGTCCTCTGATTCCCAGGGAGGCTACCTTTTCCTGAAGGGCTCCCTGGATAAGTGGCTGGTGACCTTGGTCTACATCTACTCCCCTAACATGGGACAATGTATGTTTATGGAGACCTGTCTCCAGGCTCTTTCTGAGTTCGCCAAGGGTGTGGAAGTGCTGGGAGGGGACATCAACGTGGCTTTAGACCCCGTGTTGGACGTGTATCATGGTGGGTCACATCATTCATATTCTGTCCTTCAACGTCTGAAGACATTTTTACATAGTGAGCAGTTAGTTGATGCCTGGCGTATAGTACATGGGAATGTTCGTGACTACACATACTATTCTTCGGTCCATCAATCATACTCCAGGTTGGATTACTCATTTTCTTAAGCATTCAGATCTCCCTCTTATCAGGGATGCAAAAGTTCTACCTTCTATGTTGTGAGCTTGGGTCTTTACCTTAGGGTGCAGAGCTCAGATTCCTGGCATTGGAAACTCAATGAATCACTTTTGCAGCAAGAACAAGTAGTGGCTATAGTGGAGCATGAGATTTCTACGTTCTTAAAGATTCATGATTCTACAGAGTCATCTCCGTGGGAGGCACGTTTTGAAAAACAAATTGAAAAACAAAAGCAGTGCTAAAATCTCTACACTGTTGTCTGAAATTCACGCCCTGGAGAAATCCTCCGTTCTAGATTGAATGCCTTATTGTTGCATACAATTAAAGCTCAAGCTGAAAAGGGTGTATTTTGAATGGGGCAACAAACCGGGTAGGTCCTAGGCCAAGGCCCTCAAGGAGGCCCGGGCACAGTCTTATATTCCAAATATCTCCTCATCGTCGGGGATGGTTCTTCATTTGTCTAAGGATATTGCCAATCGGTTTAGAAAGTATTAAAGTATATGGAACTGTACAACTTATCTCCGCCTGCCTCGGACAGACAGGGGAAGTTGGCTGCCCTAAAGCCTTATCTTGCTGACTCGCACATCCTGAGCCTTACAGCGGATGAAGTCGAGGCATTGGAGGCTCCTCTTGCTGCTGATGAGTTCTTAAAGGCAATAAAGGAAGCCAAGCCTCATAAAGCCCCAGGCCCGGATGGCTTTACTTCCTTTTTTTTTACAAAAAATATGGTCACTTGTTGTCCCATCCTTTCATTTCGCTTACTGTTGACTCTCGTTTCCCTGTGGACACTTTAAGAGCATCCACAACAGTTATTTCTAAAGATGGCAAGGAGGCATTGCTCCAACTATAGGCCAATTTCACTTTTGAATGCGGAATTAAAACTTTTTACAAAAATATTAGCGGTTAGACTGCTCCCTGTGATCCATCCGGATCCAGTTGGCTTTGTGCCTAATAGAGAGGCCAAGGATAATACAACCAGGACTCTGAACGCGATACATCTCATTAAGTCTAAGAGTTGAGGGCCATTTTTGTTTCTACCGATGCAGAAAAAGCATTCTATAGAGTGGACTGGCACTTCATGTTGGCTACGGTGCGGCATCTGGGAAAAGGTCCCAGTTATGCCAAATGGCTGTCAGCAATTTATTCTACACCTACAGCTTGTGTGAGGGTGAATCTTTATCCTCATGCTGGAGCCTTTGTTGTGTCATATCAGGGATAATCCTGATATTATGGGACTTCAGGTTGGTCGGGAGGTTCATAAAGTTATGGCCTATGCAAACGATTAATTATGTTTTCTCTCCAACCCAGAGACCTCCTTACCCAATTTAATTTTGGCTTTACATACATATAGCCAATTTTCTAATTTTAAGATTAACTGGCACAAGTCTGAGGCCTATAATACCACTCTGACTCCCCAAGAGTTGGGCAGTTTGAGAACTAATATTCCGTTTCAATGGTCACGTTTTCGTCTGAAATATTTAGAGATCTTCCTTCCTAGCTTGCTGGAGGTTTTTTCAGAAAATTTCCCAATCTTCTTTTCTACTATCAAGAGGGACCTCCTGAAGTGGTCAACAAGCTCATGCTCGTGGTTTGGGCGTAATAGTATACTCAAAATTAATATCTTACCGGATTGTTATATTTGTTAACCCTTTCGCTGCCAAGGACGTATGGCATACGGACCTACAAAAGTGCTTCCAGCTGGCCAGGTCAGTATGCCATACGGACCTGGCATTTACAGTTCTACTATAAGCTGATGGTCGCTTTAGCGACCATCAGCTTATAGTATAACTGTTCAGCAGACTGTCCCCTTTAAATTAATAGCTGTCATCAGC
>NW_017308271.1:32539-36996 GCF_000935625.1 Nanorana parkeri | reverse complement strand
ATTTGTTATTTATTAACTCAATACAGTTTTATCTTTTAGATTTAGTCAAATCTATATATTTTTTTGTGCACGGATACTGATTTTGGTGTGTTTTAACAATTGAATTGTGTATTTTTATCGGTTTAATATTAATTTGAGAAACATTTGCGCAATTATCGCAGGGCCTACAAATTTAGTATCACCATCTTTTTATTCTACCGGGCCTGCGCTTTCAGAAAATATATGGTTTGGGGGGTCTTTTACAAACGCTAGCAACGCAGCAGTTGAAAATCAAATCAATAGGAAAAAATTGCAGAAAATTCAAAAATGGCTTGGCCAGCTGATTTGAAAAATGTTCCGGAGGGCTTGGCAGCGAAAGGGTTAAAGACACTTCCAGTTGGTATTCCTTTGTCCTTTTGGAAACAAGTTGGGGGGAATTTGCTACATTTCTCTGGAATTGTCAGGGGCACCGCCTTAAACACACCTTACTTTCTCATCCTAAGGACTCAGGCGGCCTAGGTTTTCCTGATCCAATCCTGTACAACCGAGCAGTCCACCTTGCTAGGGTCTTAGAGTGGTGTACTCAGGCTGAGGGGAAGCGTTGGATCCAATTGGAACAGGTAGTGTCAGAGTTACCCCTTGCTGGCCTTTCGTGGCTTGAGTTGGACCTCCCTAACTGGTTGAAGGTGCACCCTTTGATAGGTCCAACACTTAGGACCACACATCAGGCAGGTGCTCACTTGAATGGGGATCTGAGCTCTTCAGGTATGACTCCTGTCCTCGGGAACCCAAACTTTTCCCCGGGGTTCAGGGAGGCTATGTTTCAACCATTGCTTAAATCTGGGAATTTCCATCTTTCCAGTTTCTGGTCCCAGGGTAGGGTTCATTCTTTACTAGCTCCTTCAGACATTTACAAACCTTAGACCATCTGACAGTGTTTGAGGAACTTTGTATAAGCTCTTCTCCAAAACACCACAGTGTCTCCTTGTCCTATTGATTACTATCACACCCTCCGGCCATGCCTAAGCCTTCCTACATCTGTGTGTGGGGAAAAAGACCTTAGCTGCTCTTTTACTGAACAGCAGGTTGACAGGATGTTTTAACTCACACACCGGTCCTCAGTGTCTAGTGCAATTCAGGAAACAGCTTTCAAAATGTTATCCCCCTGGTACAGGGTGCCTAAGCTACTTTATAAAATATACCGGCATAGCTCACCTCTCTGCTGGTGTTGTTTGGAACAAGAGGGATCTACACTGCACATACTGTATTTTGGAGTCTGAAATAATAGGGTTTCTGGGAAAAGGTACGGAAGGTCATCCATGAGCTTACCAGTATCCAAATGGGTACGGATCCTGCAAAGATACCTCCTCCATTTGGCTTGCCTCTCGCTGAAACGTTATAAAAAAACCTTAATCAGACATTTTCTCAAAGCTGCCAAGGCTTGCATTCCTTTATATTGGAAGGAGAGTTCTCCTCCCCTATCCACCTTTGGCTTAGTAAAGTGGACGAAATCAAATGTATGTAAGAACTGCGAGGCCCAGATGGAGGACCGATTTCATGATATCTAGTTTTACTGGGACAAGTTCACTCTTACAGCGGAATAGCTAACATTATGTCCTCTGTAGGACGCCCTTTGCTTCTGTACACTGTCTGTACATGCCTGGATAGGTTAGACCATAATTGGGGTACCTTTAATGTTTAATGTTCCTGAATTCAAAACTTTTCTCGGCTTAACGCTGAACATGGGACTCACCAAAAAAATGTACTTCATTCATATTGGTCCACACATCCAATCCACCACATGCCCCTGTTAGCGTAGGCCAGAGGGAAAGGAGTCTTAAGAAATGGGCGAGGACCCCACTGGCTTGAATGGGCAAGTCTGTCCAAAAGGTGAAGGGAACCCCTCGGGATAGCATGGAGGGACGTGGATAGGGGAGGCCCCAGGGATGAAGCATCTTGCACCAGGGCAGGTTGCCCAGGAACCGGCATCAGCTCGACTGGGACAGGAGCTAGATGTCAAACTTTGTGAAAGAAGATCTGGCTACACATACAATTTCCGTGTGTATGAAGGGAGAGATAGCCAGCTGGAGCCCCCTGGATGCCCATCTTACATTGGAAGCAGTGGAAACATTGTGTGGGACCTATTATCACCCTTACTCCATCAGGGATACCATCTCTATGTGGACAATTTTATGCAAGTGTGCCACTGTTCAAGCATCTCTTCCTCCAAAAAACCCCAGCCTGTGGTACAATGCGACCAAATCGCATTGGCTTTCCCCAAAATTTAGTCCACAAGAAGCTGAAAAGGGGGGAGTCAGCCAGTAGGAGGAATGACAAACTTTTAGCCCTTAAATGGAAGGACTTCATTGTCTATTGAGATAGGCATTTTGTCATAATTGTACTTAACCACTTCCATTACAGTTTCCCCTAAAATGACTATTTCAAATTATGATTTTTCCTGTACCTTTACCTATCACCTGGCACACACCCCGGAACTCTTTTCTTAACATGCATAGGGGCCGTCCGAGGGGCTAATCCACCTCTGGTCCCGACATGTTGGTATGCACTGTCAGGTGGTCCTGACAGTCCCTACTCTTACTAATCTAAAGTGTTTGTGGTATTATATTTGGGGAGACACAGATTGTAATGGGGAATATGGTTTCTCGTCTTCATTCAGGTAGGTGTCCAGCTTTCTGGCATAGGGGTTTACACAGCAAACTACTAGGCTGATGAAGGTCAGCACAATGAGAATCACCACACCAACTTGGGCCAATGCTTTCTGCCAACCTGTCATCCAATTAAAATATTGGTCCCACGGATCTGTGATACCTGAATTCTTCTTTAGTTCCACTGACAGACTTTCTAGTTTCTTAATGGCTTGGGTAACTCATCAGGGACCCCCCTTGGGACTCCAATGGCATCTATATACACATGAGGATCAAAGCTTCCTGGAGGGGCTTCCCGTTTCCTCCTGTCACTAGACACTGGAGCAGGGCATGCGTTAGAGGCCTTCTCTGTTAAGATGTGGAGAGGCATAATAGCCGGAATATTTAGGGCAGGTGATTATTTTACAAGGGTGAAACATGTATGTGGCCACATGTGTGTTGGAGGAATTGTACCAAAAAGTGATTAGCCCAGCTTTCTGAGTAATGGCAACCTGTCATGTTTCAGCAAAACTGAGTATTAAAAGTATATATAAGTTTATGGTTCGGTACCCTCGGGCACGAAGATCTTCTTGCAATGGGAGGACTTGGAAAGGACCGTCATATCTCGGTTCGAGGGAATGTTTGTGTACAAATTTCTTCACCAAGACCCAATCACCAGGGACCAGCTTGTGTGTTCCTGTATCTAACTCAGGATCTGGAATGGAAGAAAATACTTGCGCATGGATACGGGTTAGTTAGTTCATTAGACAGAGCAGTCACATAATCAGTTAACACATCAGATTGGAGCTGTAACTGTTGTGGGAAATAACAGCCCAATCTGGGGGCTGAACCAAACAGTATCTCATAGGGTGATAAACCATGACTTCCCCTTGGAGTGTACCTGACACTGAATAGAGCAATGGGCAGACTATCTGGCCAACTCATTCCTGTTTCCTGGGACATTTTACACATCCTAGACTTTAGTGTGCCATTTAATTTCTCTACTTTCCCACTGCTCTGAGGATGGTAGGGAGTGTGAAAGGCTAGTGTGACCCCTAGAGCTGTCCATATTTCCTTAGTTACTGAGGCCGTGAAAGCCGGCCCCTGGTCACTCTCTATAACCTCTGGGACACCATATCTGCACACTATTTCTGTTAAAAGTCTCTTGGCAGTGGTCTTCGCCGTCATGTTGGTGACGGGATAGGCTTCAGGCCAGCCGGAGAACATGTCAACGATCACCAATGCATATTCATATCGGCCACTTTCCGGCATTTGGATGTGATCGATTTGTATCCTCTGAAAGGGATACTGGGCCTTAGTTAGATGCTTCAGGGGTGACTTTTCCGGTTTTCCTGGATTGCACTTGGCACAGATGATGCATGACTTGCAAAAGTTATTGGTGAGCGGGGTGATTCCTGGAGCCAAGTAGTACTTGTTGATCAGAGAATTCATCAACATCTTTGACAGGTGGGAGGCACCGTGAGCCCACTGTACCACCGCTGGGAACATGGACCGTGGCAGACATGGTCTTCTGTTCAATTCCATGATTCCATCCTTTGATGTGGCTCCCTTCTTCGTCCATGTTTCCTTTTCTTCCTTACTTGCTGCTTGTTGTTGCTCCTTAAGGTATGTTCGATCCACAGGTGGGTTCTGCAAGATCATGGCGATCTGTGTTCTGTCTTGAGTGGGGTCTATCGGGTCGCCCAGAAGGGGTACATTCACTCTGCTAACGACTTCTCGTATCCCGTTTGCGGCCTGTTTTGCAGCAGTGTCTGCCAGGTGGTTGCCTCGTGCTTCTTGGGAATTCAGTCTTCCGTGTGCCCACTTTAAGTA
>NW_017308271.1:0-29232 GCF_000935625.1 Nanorana parkeri | reverse complement strand
GTTAAAAACCCTCTGTTCTTCCAGATGACCCCGAAATCGCAGGCAACACCAAGGGCATACCTTGAATCTGTATAAATATTGACTCTTCTTCCTTCTGCCAACTTACATGCCGTAATTAAGGCTTGGAGTTCCGCCTCCTGTGCAGACCTGGAAGGGGGCAATGCCGAGGCCTGGAGGACTGTGTCCTCAGTAGTGACAGCATACCCCATGTGGTACTGTCCTGTATGATCAGCGTACCTCGAGCCATCAACGTAGATAGGTCAGGGTTATCCAGAGGCACCTCGCTGACTGTTGGCAGATGTGCAGTTCCCATCTTCATCACTTCAAAACAGCCATGTGTGACGTCATGAGGAGCAGGACCATCTCCCCCCTCGAGAAGTGGGAGCAGAGTGGATGGATTCAGGATGTTGCATCTGAGAAGGGTAACGTTGTCCGGAAGGAGTAAGGTACACTGTAGCCTGAGATGTCTTGCTGACGACAGGTGTTTTGGCTGTACCTGGTTCAGTATGGTGGTTATGTCATGGGGAGCAAGTAGTACCAGATCATGCCCCAGTACAAGGTCAGCAGTTGTGTCCAGAAGAGCCTGGGCAGCAAAGACGGCTCTAAGGCAGGAGGGTCCCCCCCTGGCTACTGAGTCCAGCTGGCAGGAATAATACCCAATAGGCCTAAGCCTGTTTCCATGGGTTTGGACAAGCACTCCAGTAGCATGGCCCTGACTTTCTGAGACGAACAGTTTGAAGGGCTTCTCATAGTTCGGGAGGCCCAAAGCGGGGGCAGAGGCCAGGATCCCTTTCAGAATCTCGAAGTTATCCAGGGCCTCAGAAGATAACGAGAAGGGGTCAGACTTCAGGGCGTCATAGAGGGGCTGCATCAAGAGAGAGGCTCCTGGGATCCAAGAACGACAGTAGGAGATTAATCCCAGAAAGGCATTGAGGGATTTCGGACCCAGAGCCACCTTCTCTTTACACCACTGCACCTTTTGTTTCGAGGCCTTGCATCCTTGGCCAGCCAGGTAGTGGAGTAGACTTTCTGAGGAGGTTGAGGCATCTTCAAGGTTGTCTGCGCAGAGAAGGAGGTCATCCACATATGGGAGGAGTACGACTTCCCGGTGTAATTTCATCCAGGTGTGCAGAATGAGGGCCATGGCTCTGGCAAATTGAGAAGGAGAGTTTTGGGCCCCTTGGGGCATAACAGTCCAAGTATACTGTTGGCCCTCGTGAGTGAAGGCTAAGAGAAACTGGCACCTAGGGTCAAGGGGTACACTAAAGAAAGCATTTGCCAGGTCAATCACCGTGAAATACTTCGAGGTAGGGGGTATCCCTGCTAGCAGTGTGTGTGGATTGGGGACAATCGGGGTTTCCAGGACAGTGGCTTCATTGACTGCTCGAAGGTCTTGAACCATCCTGTATTTTTCCGGTTCTCCTTTTGAGGTCCGCTTCTTGACTGGGAACAATGGTGTGTTGCATGGGGATATGCAGGGTATCAGAGCTCCATTGGACACTTGTTGCGAAATGGCTGCAGATCGAGCTAGCTTCAAAGGGTATTGCGGTTTTCTGGGTAAGGGGCTTCCAGGTTTCAATTGTACCATGATTGGAGGCACTTTCAGGTGTCCTATATCTTCGGGTCCTGTGGACCACAGATGAAGAGGAATGTGGTTCAAGGTCTCCGTTGGAATTGCAGCCTCGTCTGGCACATCCAAGGATAATAGAAGGGGAATGGAACAAAGGGCTGAAGCGTCATCTACAGTCAGTGGTGATGACACCTGAATGCCTCCATTGGCCTGGAACAAGATTATAATGAGGAAGTTGCTGGAGGAGACGAAGGGGAAGTAACCACCGCCAAGCCGCCATGTCTTGGTCTGGTCTCTGGTTCGTGATATACATATACAATGTATCCATGTTGATTTGTCTCGTGCTCTACCCACCCCTCTCCTTGAATAGCTCTTGCCACATTGTACCAGGCTTCTGCTGTGGCTAACAATCCGTGGTCAGACAAAAGCCCTTTCTTTCTTTTTAACAAAAGACGCCATTCTTCTGGCTGCAGTCGGCCACCCAGGTGCATGGTGACGTCACATATCTTTGACAACTTCTTCCCTTTTCTGACTGCATGCCTCCCTGCTCGGTCTGATACCAAGTCGCACGCTAAGTCACCTTCTTGTGGTTTGTCTAATTGCTGTCCCATTGTTATGAGAATATATGTGTCCGGTTCAGGAATTTGTGTGAGACGATTTTATGAAGCTGTCTTGGACTCGGGGGTCTGACAATCCTCTAACCGTCACCTGAACTCTCTTGGACTACTCTCCAATATATAACGTCGTCCGGAGAGAAAGAAAGAGAGGGAGAAAGAAAGTAAGGAAGGAAGGAAAAAAGTGGAAGAGAGAGAGAGAGAAATGTCTTCAGTTACAGTCTTCCCTTTTTTGTCCAATCAGATAGTACTGTACTATGAACTGTACTGTACTGAACTGTACTGATCATGATTAACCTAATCATGTTATCAGGGGCGTAACTAGAAATCACAGGGCCCCATAGGAAAAGTATCGGTAATTGGTATCGGCAATACTTGGACTTAACAAAGTGGCATCGGGACATCCCTACTGAATATTGATCTGCTTGCTTCCTGAACAGACCCTTGCTTGTTTATTGACCACGTTTCTGCCTGCTGCCTGAACTGATTTGTTGCCTGGATACTGACCATGTCTCTGCCTGCCACCTTAACTGACCTTTGCCTGGATACTGACCATGTCTCTGCCTACTGCCAGAACTGACCTAAGACTGTTTATCGACCACGTTTGTGCCTGCTGCCTGGACTGATTCTTTGCCAGGATACTGACCACGTCTCTGCCTGCCACGTTAACTGACCTTTGCCTGGGTACTGACCATGTCTCTTCCTGCTGCCTGAACTGACCTAGGACTGCTTATCGACCACGTTTCCAAATGCCGCCTAAACTGACCAAGGACTGCTTATCGACCACATCTCTGCCTGCCGCCTGAACTGACCTAGGACTGCTTATCGACCAAGTTTCTGCCTGCTGCCTGGACTGATCCTTTGCCTGCATACTGACCAGGTCTCTGCTTGCCGCCTGAACTGATCTCTGTCTGCTGCCTGTAGTGATCCATCTGCATGCCCCACTGACAATATTCCAGCCAAAACACCAGTCCCAGCCATTCTTTGCTGACAACTGCACTTCTGGAATCACAGGTTTACCCTTTGTTCAGCTTCCTGTAGGTTATCATGGTGCTCCTTGAAATTTTGGGTCCCTCTATGTGGCTGGGCCACAAAAAAGTCTGACACGTGTGTTATCCCCATACTCAGGAGGAGTAGCAGAATGTGTTTTGGGGTGTAATTCTAAGGATTTCTATGCTGTGCGTTAGCTATATCATGTTAATTCACAAATTTTTTTTTTCCTTTCTTCATTTTCTAAAAACTCGTGGCAAAAAAATTAAGTGGTCAAAAAACTCACCATGCCTCTTATTAAATACCTTGGGGTGCTTGCTTTCCAAAATGGGATCATTTTGTGGGTGTTTCTACTGCGCTGGCACGTTAGGGTCTCTAAAAATGCAATAGGTAGTCAGGGAATCAAATGAGTAATTTATGCCCCTTGAAAGCCTCAAGGTGTTCCTTTGATTTTGGGCCCTTCTATGTGGCTGGGCTGCAAAAAAAGTTTGACGTGTGGTATCCGCAAACTCAGGAGGATTAGTAGAATGTGTTTTGAGGTGTTATTCTAAGGATGTCAAAGCTGTTGGTTAGAAATAGTAGTATAAATTGTCAACTTTGTGTTCTTCATTTTCTAAAATTCTGTGGCACAAAAGGAAATCTTCAAAAGACTCGGCATGTTTTTTTTATCAAATACCTTTGGGTGTCTGCTTTTCAAAATGGGGTCATTTTGTTTGTGTTTCTTCTCTCCTGGCACTTCAGGGCCTCCAAAAATGTGGTAGTCAAAAAAACAAAAGTGCAATTTATGTCTATTCAAAACCTGAAGGTGCTCTTTGGAGTTTGGGCCCCTCTAAGGGGCTAGGCCGCAAAAAAGTCTTACATATTTGATATCCCCATACTTGGAAGGAGTAGCAGAATGTTTTTTGGGGGTACAATTTTATGTGTGCCCATGCTGTATGTTAGGTATATCTTTTTAACTGACAACTTTTTGTAAAAAAAAACAAAAAAAATATCTTCATTTTCTGTGAACGTTTACCAAAAAAATGAAACCTAGAAAACACTCAACATGCAAATACCTTGGGGTATCTTCTTTCTATAATGGGGTCATTTTGTGGGACTTTCTACTGTCCATGCATTTTGGGGCCTCAAGAAATGCGATAAGCAGTCAGGGCACCAGGGTTGATACAATTAAAATATATATACCATAGTCTGTGGACTATATAACTTTCACACATTGTAATTAATTTACACTTTTCTTTTTTTTTACCCAAGAAATGTAGCAGAATACATTTTGGCCTAAATTTATTAAAAAAAAGATTATTTATGTGCAAATTTTCATAGCTTAACATAGGGAAAACAGTTTTTTTCCAAAATTTTCGGTACTTTTCCCTTAATATAGTAAAAAATTAAAACCCCAGTGGAGATTAAATACCACCAAAAGAAAGCTCTATCTGTCCACAAAAAATGGTATAAAATTAATTTCAGTACAGCATTGTATGGCTGAATAATTGTCAGTCAAAGTACTGCAGTGCTGAATACTAAAAAAATGGCCTGCATGGGAAGGGGGTTTAACACCGCGGACTTTAAGTGGTTAAGGACAAGGACAAGGGGGCACTCTTTGCGTCTGGAGAAAAAAGAGGTTTAACCTTCGCATACGGAAAAAAATCTTCACAGTTAGAGCTGTGAAAATGTGGAACAGACTCCCCCAGGAGCTAGTTCTAGCTAGCTCAGTTAACTGTTTAAAAAACAAAATCCGGATGTATTCCTAAATGCACAGAATATTATTGGATATTGATATTGATTATAGGTATATTAAGCACCAGATATTGTTGATCTGATTGCCTTATGGGATCAGTAAGGAATTGTTTCCCCTGTTGGAGCAAATTGAACCATGCTTTATAGGGTTCTTTTTTTCCTTCCTCTGGATCAACAGTAGGCATAGCGTTCTGTTTTAGGTTTTTCTTCTTTTTTTCTCCTCTTATCTCTATAGGCTGAACTCGATGGACTTGTGTCTTTTTTTC
Source organism: Nanorana parkeri (assembly GCF_000935625.1). Lineage (NCBI taxonomy): Eukaryota > Metazoa > Chordata > Amphibia > Anura > Dicroglossidae > Nanorana > Nanorana parkeri. Next base: position 24,058 of record NW_017308271.1, on the reverse strand, counting down.
AACCTGACTAACTATGTAATGTTAGGGAGGGACCCTGAAATTGTCAGGTGTAGGCGTGGACAACCTGCATATAATGGAATAAAAAAGAGCTGGGGAGGTTGTATTTAACCCAAGGTACAGCAAAAGGGGTAAATATTTGCCGGTGTGTGATGTCTTGTATGGTCTGTATTCCAAAATGTGTCCAATCCTGTGAATCTGGAATGTAAGGAAGTTCTAAACTACATTTTCACTGCAGTTTCTACTGACATCAGTGCACCAATGCAGACTTATGTGGCTCCAGGATACATCACCTGAAGTTTTGCAGGACTTAATTTTTACAACCCAACGTTACCTATATAGTCAGGAGGCAGGAAGAGGTAGTAATCTGGTAAAGCAGACCAAACTTAATGGTTTAGGTCTGCTATAGGCCCCACTGTATTCTTTTTTATCCTGATTATAATTATCCAGATCTGTGGTCTTGCCAATATTAATAGCCAGGACAATTTGAAAATCTGCATATATCAAAAATACAGCTTGTAGAAATTGACAGTATATTACCAAATTGAGTACTGCAAAAACTCAATTTTGTTTTCTGTTTTGTTACTCTGCTTTTCATTAGGTGAGTTCTGGCTAGGTCTTTCAAAGATGCATCAGATTACTAAGCAGAGGCAGTACATTATGCACATAGAACTGCAAGACTGGGAGGAAAACATTCAGTACATGGAGGTCCATTTCAACTTAGGAGGCCCAGACAAAGCTTATGCCCTGCAGATATTTGAACCAGTGACTGGAGATCTGAAAAATGCTCTGAGTGAATTTCAACAACAACCATTCTCTACCCAGGACCGAGATCAGGACTTACAATCCGATGTCAACTGTGCAAAACTTCTTTCAGGCAAGTAGGACAATTTAGGAAAACATACAGTGGAATAATAACTATCTAATGTATTGTATACTTCTTCATACTGAGAAATTAACACAAAACGTAATCAAAGTTATCAAGGTTTGGGACACTGGGGACTTTTTGGAAAGAAGTCCTTTTAAAGGAATGTGTACCTTTTTTCCACATTTGTGTTATAGCATCTTAAAATTGATTGTCTGCTTAGATGACAGCCCTGTACCACGTGTTCTAAAAAAGGTCATAAACAATTTAAAAAAAACAAACAGCTTTTTAAATTAAAAAACCTCAGAACCCATATTCCAAAAATTCTGGTAGGTGCAGGTGATGTAACCGTAACTCACTGCTAAATGCTAAGAAATCTTAAGGGCCAAAATCCCACACAAATGGCTTTCTTTAGGGGTTTGAGCACACAGCTTCCCCAGCGCGCAGCAGAATCCAGGTTTCGAGCTGAGAGTTTCATCTGCCAATCAGCTATTGGGAGTGGGACAATTTGAAGGTCCACAATCTAGAATATGCCACACAATCAAGTTCCAACCCTCTTTTTTTTTGGAGGGAGGGGCAAAACTGGGCACAATAGAATTTCTATTGCACATAGAGGTGAAATGGAGCCTCTCTTGCAATTACCGGCAAGAGCCTAAGCACTTATAAAATATCAATATTTAAGGAAAATCAGCATTTTGGTAAACTTACTGAATGACAGTAATACAGTGCTCTTCTATCTGTACAGTACTTTATTTTCTCACACTCACGGTGCTTAGAGGCAGGCGAGATAATTCTTTGTTGGTGCACAGCAGTTGCAGTCTTGAAAGCCCAATGGTAGATATATGTTCCCAAATCCCTGTAAGGGTTTTTTTAATGGACAGTATTTTAATATACAATATACTTGTAAAATGCTGTATTGTGACTATATTGGTTCTGTAAAAGATGTTATGCTACAGAAGCTGATTTATACAAACTGGAATAAAAGTAGTAATTTTAATCTAAAACTATTTTAATCTAAATTATAGGAAATGGATACCCTTGTAATTTACTTGTTAAAAATCAATTACTTTTTGTTCCAGGAGGCTGGTGGTTTAGCACATGTGGCAAGTCTAACCTAAATGGTAAATATTTCCTCTCAATACCAAGGCAGCGACATGAGAGAAAGCAGGGAATCTTTTGGAAGACTTGGAAAGGAAGGCATTACCCACTAAAATCCACTGTCATCAAAATTCGCCCTTTGGAAACAGAATGAACTGGACCAAAAAGGAGAGGTCCCAATTGCAAGATTGTTTTTTTAACACATTTTTTTTTAATTATTACAGTCCTTATATAATCAGTCTTTGTGACTAATGCTTGTACCTTTTAGAGTTACAATGATTACATCCCTTGGAAAAATTTCATTCAAAGGATATGTCAGGGCAAAATTAAAACATATTTAGTATTTCCCTGAAATACATGCACATGTCCCCATGTTTTATGCCCTTAAACATGCTGCAAGTACAGAAAAATAACTGTTGATGTGCCAGAAATATGCTCCTACTTTCCTCTTTGAAATGACAACACAACTCTGAATTCCTAATCATGTGGTGCCAGCCCTGCTTGCTTTATTTCTGATGGATTACAAAGAACAAAGGCATCTCATAAGTTCCTTCTCGCCTCCTCATATCCATAACCCCTCCTTGTGTGCAGGCAGAGAAGCTCAAAAGACAAAATCAAAATCAAGATCAAAATCATTTTTTTGCAGTTATCGAACAAATTAGAAAATTTCATTTGTAGGGTTTACACATACTTGTTAAACCAACCCTGGGATATATTACTGGATGACCTGTCCATTTTATAGAAACAGCACATGCTTTATAAGGTTTTTTTGCCTTCCTCTGGATCAGCTATGGGTAACTGTGGATATAGGGTTCTCTTTATGTTTTCTATTTATTCATTTTTATTGGTTTACTTTGATGGACTTTTTTTGTGTGTCTAAATATAAACTAAATATGCAAGTACCAGTAGTCCTGCTTGCCTTAGGGGGGGCCTTACCTTAGCTGCTATAGGTAAAGAGAAACTAAGCCAGTTATGTTCCCTGACCACTGATACAGAGGCAACCATGACACTAGTCTCATTAATCCCATCAATAATAGAGATGAACAAAGACAGGCATGTTTCAAGTCCATGCTGTGATACAACCATGTTATCTGGTGGGATCCTAGTGGAGATTACAAGCAGCCCTGCTGACACACACTCCTCAGGCATGGTCAACCATTATAAGAAAACTGGTGCAAACAAATTATGTGCAGTCGACACTTTTGCACAGAAAGACCAAGGGTCAGTAGGGCATGCAGTGTCACAGACCTACCCGGATCAGAGCGTCCGTCCATGACGTCACGGCTGACTCCTCCCCTTGGCTGCAGCTCCTCCTCAAAAACACAGCTCACTCGGCGTTCTATCGTTCTGGAACGTCGAGCGAGTGGCTCTGAGGACAGAGCAAGAGACAGTGTGTTACAGGCTGAACTGGAGAGTGAGACTCATTGCTGCACACCAGGACCTGCCATTGGACCAACACTGAGGTTGCATCGATCACCCCAAGTACCATCCACATTTGCCTCATACCTTCAAGCAAAGCGCAAGTAACTGGGAAACTTCCCACCTGTTATTTCCACTCAAATACCTGGTTGTGCTGTATTGGGAACTCAGGCTTGGCTTAACAAGTAATCAACCACCTGTTGAAACTACTTCACCTTTACTTATGCTGAATTGTTGAACTGTGATCAGAGATAACCATTGACAACTCATCTGTTTGTTGCACCCCCAAACATAAGCGCATTGCTCACTTGATGAACTGTGATTAGCAAGATACCAACTGCTCCTAGCAGTCCGCCATTATGATGCAGGCCGCCATTATGACTGCAGATCTGCTCCAACCTATTTGTTGCCACTTCCTCATCCTCCCACCTGTTATATCCACTTCCATTTACATCTTCGTTGCTCTCTTGATTACTAAGTCCGTAATCAGAGTAGAGTGAGATGTGAGAATAGGGGTCAGGCTGGCTGAGTGTTTGGTCAGAGCTAGGAGTCTCTCTTTTACATGGTAGTAGTGCAGCCTAGCAATGACATCCCTGGGTATGGAGGCAGGGAGGTGCTGGGATTCATGCAGCCTGTAAGCTCAATGAGCAGCTCTAATGCAGGGAAAATCGGTAGCAGGGACGTCAACATTTGTTGTAAGAAGACATGTAATTTAGCAGGGCTGACAGACTCAGGGATCCCCCTGAATTTAATATTATTCCTTCTGGACCGGTCTTCAAGGTCTGCTATCTTATCCTGGAGCTTTTGAAGCATATATTGTTGATCAGAATAGGCATCAACCATGCTATTATATGCTGATGCATAGTCACTCATTCTGGCTTCAATGTGATCTGTACGTTCCCCTATCTCATTAACTTGAGATTGCAGGGAAGTGAAGGAAGTTTTGAAGTCATGTTGAAAACAGAAAACAGCTGGCGTTGCTGCTCTCCCTTGTCAGCTATGCCGCTGCAAGGGTAAACAAAAAAAAAACATTTCTTTACCCTATGTTACACCGCTGACCAATTTACTCTGTATTATATCTGACCTCCCCACTGCGTCACTTTACTGGCCTCCGCACTCTGCGTCACTTTACTGGCCTCCGCACTCTCCGTCACTTTACTGGCCTCCGCACTCTCCGTCACCTTACTGACTTCCGCACTGCGTCATCTTGCTGACCTCCGCACTGCGTCACCTTACTGGCCTCCGCACCCTATGTTACACCGCTGACCAATTTACTCTGTATTATATCTGACCTCGCAGGAGCCTTCTGGGGAGCCAGGTGATGCCTGCTTACAGCGCTTCTGCCACCCGCACACCTCCCCTTACTAAGACCCCTGCACCCTCCTGACACCCTCTACCGAAGAAATCAGGCCAGAACCCCGGAGCAGAGCGGCAGCTCAGAGTATGTAGGAAATTCATATACAATTATTCTGCATTGCTCTATGTCTGTGAAGGTTAATTTATCCAGGTCATAGAATATCTGTAAAAGGCAACTGCACTTGCTGTATTTTTCTGGGAGACGCTTCACTGGTCATGTGATCAGCTTTTGGATGACCAGTGAAAATGTCTTGAAGAAAAATACAGCATGCATTGCTCTATGTTTTGCTGGGATTTGTAGTCCTCCATAGCTGGTGGTATTCTGCATTGCTGAACACCGGCTTTGGCCCTGTCTGGCTGCCCCTACTCTCCTCCCACAGCACGGACGTCCGGACAGCCAGTGGTGGTCTAAAGCAGGTGGGAGTGCCTAAGTACCGGACATGAAGTGGAAGGAGGCTAGTGAAAATTATTATTGCTGTCAATCACTAGAAGGGGACCTGATGGAGAACTGCAGGTCCCCCTCTGCTGATTGGCAGCATCAGAGGGCGGGTGCAATAGGTAGTTTGCTATTGGCTTTTTCAAAGTGAAATAGCCAATAGGAATCTAGCTATGCATTCCTATGGTGGGTTTTTTTTTCTGACTTGCGGCTGCCCCCGATTTAAAAAAAAAAAAACAGAGCAGAGAAAGGACACTTTCTTTCCGGGAGAAAGTGTCTCTCTCTCACGGCGGCCGAGAGCCACTAGGCGACCCTTGGCAAATCGTCATTCGACCCCCGAGGGGGTCCCGACCCACAGGTTGAGAACCACTGCTCTAAGTGATAGATCACCAGAGATAGAAGAGCGCCGGGCTATGTAGATCCCCATGCAGCTGAAAGGAAGAGGCATGAAAAGGTGGGGTTACAGAAATAGCCTAGCGGCAGGGGAACGTAATTCAACACAACACCGGCTCCCTGAAACCCGAGTGTCGCACAGCCAGCACAAATCACCAGGTCACCTGAAGATATCAGGGCTCCAACCAAGAACAGCACAGAATATGTAGCTTCACATTATTTTTGTATTGCTGGGATTTGCAGTTCTCTATGGCCGATCTCCTTACTTCCTCCCCCGGCTGCCTCTCCTCGCTCTCTCCTATTCTCCCCAAAAAATTTTTTGTGGCACTAGAGTGTTCGGGTTTCACTTGAAGAAAAGGTGGCAACCTTAGTAAGTGGTGTTAAAAGGCAGCTCTCTCATTTTGTTTCTCTTAAGGAAACTAACGTTTACCAAAAATGACAGTCAAATCACACAAATATGGGACACATTCCCCATGCATTTTACACAAAGGACTTGGGGTTGTGTGGAATCTTGCCCATGCAGCTGCCTCAAAAGGCCCTTTCCTCAATGCTGCTTGTAGGCTTAATCTAGTTTCTGACATACATAAACACTAATGTTGGTTTGTCAAGGCTGTAAAATGAAACCAAGACACAAACTGTAAAAGTACAAATAAGGTTTATTGGAGCAGCAGCACTAAAAAAGAATCTCCATAAAGAGAGCCTTCCGGCCATCCAGCCGACCAGGGTTTTGCCCAAACACACATACTTGGATACCATGGGGATGAGGAATATCCTTAGTAGGCAGGCTAAGCCGACAAGCCAATTATACACCAGCACTCATAGAGGAGAGGGATGATGAAGTTGCTGGCCTCCTTCCAAATGACTTCAGACAGTCCAGGGTGTTCATTCAGGTCCTCCTGGCCAACATGATCTTGCACCCACAATGCATCCACTTTCTTCAAACAGAGATTGTGGAGGATGTCAAGATGGCCTCCTACAGGAACCGCAAGCAAGCAAATCCTCTGTGACACCAGCAAAAACCATGAGTGTGCAGACAGGATTCCCAGGGTCCATGCTATGATGTCAAGAGCCTATAATTTAACACAAATACATGTTATTTATTTCTCACAAGGGGGGGCGGCATCTGGATGCACCCTTATTTAAAGGGGTACTCCGATGCAAATAAGCCCCCTTGCCCACAGACCCCCACTACTAGACTTGTGCGCCGTCACCAATTTTGTTTCGTTTAGTAAAATCCGTTAGTTTGTTTTTCGTAATTCGTGTCCGGAACTCAATTCGGATTCGTGGCGGTTATATTTTCGTTTCGTTATGATAAAGTTAAAAAATCCCTTTGCTAATATTGGAGTTTTTTCCCCGAAATATACGAAATTCCGTTGACGAATTTCGGATCCGAATCCGAATTTCGTTGAAACTGAATTAAATCTAATATTAGTATTAGATTTCTCTTCTCTGATATTGTAGTCGATCGATGGTATATTTTTTTTAAATATATTTTTTTATATATTAGTATTAGTACCTACTACCTCTGTCTCTGATATTTGAATAGATCAATTGTATTTTTTTGGTAATCCGAAATACGAAATTCCGTTGACGAATTTCGGATCTTAATCCGAATTTCGTTGAAACGGAAACTAATCTATTAGTAGTACATCTGTCTGTGACTGTGGTTGAACAGCATGATGATGATGATGACACACAATCCGAAATACGAAATTCCGTTGAAGAATTTTGGATCCGAATTTCGTTGAAATGGAATATGGAATAATCTAATATTAGTAGTACATCTGTCTGTGACTGTGGTTGAACAGCATGACAAGATTTGTTTTAAAATGTGAAATACGAAATTCGGTTAACGAATTTCGTATCCGAATTTCGTTACAACGGAAACATGTGACTGGTGGTTGACCAATCAGAGGTTTTCTTCTGCTCTTGAGGGAGGGTTGCATTACAAACATGAAATCTGAAATTCCCTTAACGAATTTCGTATCCGATGCCGATTTTCATTCGTACGGAAACATGTGACTGGTTGTTGACCAATCAACTGCTTTTGAGGGTTGCATACATCACAGGCACGATCATGTGACGGAAACATGTGACTGTTGGTTGACCAATCAGAGGTTTTCACGATCATGTGACGGAAACATGTGACTGTTGGTTGACCAATCAGAGGTTTTCTTCTGCTGTACTACAGGCCCGACCATGTGAGTTCCCTTTGTGGGATTAGCTATAGTAGTGGAGCAGATCACACGATTTTTTGTCTGTGCATCTGATCTAATATCTTTGCAATCCTGCTTTTGTTCGAGTCAATTTCAGTTGATATTGCTTGTAGTGAGTTAGTACATCATCTGTAGGTGTTTATTTTCAGCTTTTATTAGTTTTTTTGGGTGATAGTGAGAGATAATACATTCATTTAATTTTTCTATTTTCTTATTTCTTGTTACATTTATTTTAGAATTAGTTACTTCCTGCTATTCTAATAATTTTTTGGACTTTTGCTGATTAGTTTGCTGCAATCTAAATCATTTTTTTGGTCTAGATTGTTCAAATTGTTTATTAAAACAATGAGCATCAAACAAGTCCAAAAAAGCAGGAAGAGTGGTGCTGGGAGAGGGAGAGCAATGAGCTCAGGACATGAACAGCCGGTGGGACGTTCTGTCTCTGAGCTCAGGTCACCTCCCGTAAAGTTAAGAAGAATGGGAGTTAGAAGTGGTGATGGTAAAGATCCTGTCAAACAGCAGCAGGGACTTGCATGTCGCAAGCTGTTCCAGGATCATTTACCTCCTAGAACCAGCAGCGGTGTTCAAGGCAAAAGTGGCGCTACCACCTCTGCCACTGCTGAGGTGCATGGTGCCCATTGGTACCTTTTATGGAAGAGGGCAGGCCAAAGGGGTTCCCATTCCAAGTGTACATTCATTCATTTGTGCAGCCAAAGCTGGAGATCCTGGCCATGCAGCAGGAATCATGTCATGAGGCTCATGATGATGTCACCACTTCCAGTGCCATCACCATCAGCACTAGTAAAGGGAGCTTGGCAGTGATCAGCAAGGAGCCTGAGTTTAGTGCTTCTAAAGATCACTGTTCCATTGGCCATGTGGAAGAGGTGGAAACTGACATCGTTGTAGACGATTCAGATTTCCTGCCCTCTACCCATTTTGGCACGACCGACAGCCCAGGCAGTGTCTCCCCGCAGTCCCTAATTCTTTTCTCTCCTGCAAAGTTCCCTTTCCAACTGCTTTCCAAGTCTCCAACACCCGAACAGGCCAATCCAATCATTAGGCCTCAATCATCCACAGCACCCAAAATCCCTGTGATGTTCAGGCCTCTTCCTCCTGCTCCTGCCGAACATCAGGAAGAGAGTGTGACCATTGCAGTGGAAGCGATCGCATCTGGCAGCAGTGGCTTCCGTTCCAGCATTTGGCAGCATTTTCAAAAAATGGGTGTTGGTCAGAAGGCCAAATGCAACCACTGTGGCAGGGAAGTCAGCCGGGGCCGAAACATAGGGCATCTCAGCAACAGTGGCATGAACCAGCACATGCGTGTGCACCACCACGCAGTGCTGTTAGAGGAGGAAAGTGTTGTGGCTCCTCCTCCAAGTGCCAAAAGGGTAACCATTAGTGGCACCGCCACAGCCACCATGAGTGCCAGCACCACCAGCCAATATAAGGCACAAAAGGATGCTGTTACCATCCCCCCGCATCCAACCCATACCAGCCAGGCCACCTTGAAGATTTTGGTGGCTTTCAGAGTAAGGGTATTTCACGGGCGCAGGGACGTAAAATAACCCGCCTAATCGGCCAGCTCATTGCATAAAGGAAGAGGCATGAAAAGGTGGGGTTACAGAAATAGCCTAGCGGCAGGGGAACGTAATTCAACACAACACCGGCTCCCTGAAACCCGAGTGTCGCACAGCCAGCACAAATCACCAGGTCACCTGAAGATATCAGGGCTCCAACCAAGAACAGCACAGAATATGTAGCTTCACATTATTTTTGTATTGCTGGGATTTGCAGTTCTCTATGGCCGATCTCCTTACTTCCTCCCCCGGCTGCCTCTCCTCGCTCTCTCCTATTCTCCCCAAAAAATTTTTTGTGGCACTAGAGTGTTCGGGTTTCACTTGAAGAAAAGGTGGCAACCTTAGTAAGTGGTGTTAAAAGGCAGCTCTCTCATTTTGTTTCTCTTAAGGAAACTAACGTTTACCAAAAATGACAGTCAAATCACACAAATATGGGACACATTCCCCATGCATTTTACACAAAGGACTTGGGGTTGTGTGGAATCTTGCCCATGCAGCTGCCTCAAAAGGCCCTTTCCTCAATGCTGCTTGTAGGCTTAATCTAGTTTCTGACATACATAAACACTAATGTTGGTTTGTCAAGGCTGTAAAATGAAACCAAGACACAAACTGTAAAAGTACAAATAAGGTTTATTGGAGCAGCAGCACTAAAAAAGAATCTCCATAAAGAGAGCCTTCCGGCCATCCAGCCGACCAGGGTTTTGCCCAAACACACATACTTGGATACCATGGGGATGAGGAATATCCTTAGTAGGCAGGCTAAGCCGACAAGCCAATTATACACCAGCACTCATAGAGGAGAGGGATGATGAAGTTGCTGGCCTCCTTCCAAATGACTTCAGACAGTCCAGGGTGTTCATTCAGGTCCTCCTGGCCAACATGATCTTGCACCCACAATGCATCCACTTTCTTCAAACAGAGATTGTGGAGGATGTCAAGATGGCCTCCTACAGGAACCGCAAGCAAGCAAATCCTCTGTGACACCAGCAAAAACCATGAGTGTGCAGACAGGATTCCCAGGGTCCATGCTATGATGTCAAGAGCCTATAATTTAACACAAATACATGTTATTTATTTCTCACAAGGGGGGGCGGCATCTGGATGCACCCTTATTTAAAGGGGTACTCCGATGCAAATAAGCCCCCTTGCCCACAGACCCCCACTACTAGACTTGTGCGCCGTCACCAATTTTGTTTCGTTTAGTAAAATCCGTTAGTTTGTTTTTCGTAATTCGTGTCCGGAACTCAATTCGGATTCGTGGCGGTTATATTTTCGTTTCGTTATGATAAAGTTAAAAAATCCCTTTGCTAATATTGGAGTTTTTTCCCCGAAATATACGAAATTCCGTTGACGAATTTCGGATCCGAATCCGAATTTCGTTGAAACTGAATTAAATCTAATATTAGTATTAGATTTCTCTTCTCTGATATTGTAGTCGATCGATGGTATATTTTTTTTAAATATATTTTTTTATATATTAGTATTAGTACCTACTACCTCTGTCTCTGATATTTGAATAGATCAATTGTATTTTTTTGGTAATCCGAAATACGAAATTCCGTTGACGAATTTCGGATCTTAATCCGAATTTCGTTGAAACGGAAACTAATCTATTAGTAGTACATCTGTCTGTGACTGTGGTTGAACAGCATGATGATGATGATGACACACAATCCGAAATACGAAATTCCGTTGAAGAATTTTGGATCCGAATTTCGTTGAAATGGAATATGGAATAATCTAATATTAGTAGTACATCTGTCTGTGACTGTGGTTGAACAGCATGACAAGATTTGTTTTAAAATGTGAAATACGAAATTCGGTTAACGAATTTCGTATCCGAATTTCGTTACAACGGAAACATGTGACTGGTGGTTGACCAATCAGAGGTTTTCTTCTGCTCTTGAGGGAGGGTTGCATTACAAACATGAAATCTGAAATTCCCTTAACGAATTTCGTATCCGATGCCGATTTTCATTCGTACGGAAACATGTGACTGGTTGTTGACCAATCAACTGCTTTTGAGGGTTGCATACATCACAGGCACGATCATGTGACGGAAACATGTGACTGTTGGTTGACCAATCAGAGGTTTTCACGATCATGTGACGGAAACATGTGACTGTTGGTTGACCAATCAGAGGTTTTCTTCTGCTGTACTACAGGCCCGACCATGTGAGTTCCCTTTGTGGGATTAGCTATAGTAGTGGAGCAGATCACACGATTTTTTGTCTGTGCATCTGATCTAATATCTTTGCAATCCTGCTTTTGTTCGAGTCAATTTCAGTTGATATTGCTTGTAGTGAGTTAGTACATCATCTGTAGGTGTTTATTTTCAGCTTTTATTAGTTTTTTTGGGTGATAGTGAGAGATAATACATTCATTTAATTTTTCTATTTTCTTATTTCTTGTTACATTTATTTTAGAATTAGTTACTTCCTGCTATTCTAATAATTTTTTGGACTTTTGCTGATTAGTTTGCTGCAATCTAAATCATTTTTTTGGTCTAGATTGTTCAAATTGTTTATTAAAACAATGAGCATCAAACAAGTCCAAAAAAGCAGGAAGAGTGGTGCTGGGAGAGGGAGAGCAATGAGCTCAGGACATGAACAGCCGGTGGGACGTTCTGTCTCTGAGCTCAGGTCACCTCCCGTAAAGTTAAGAAGAATGGGAGTTAGAAGTGGTGATGGTAAAGATCCTGTCAAACAGCAGCAGGCACTTGCATGTCGCAAGCTGTTCCAGGATCATTTACCTCCTAGAACCAGCAGCGGTGTTCAAGGCAAAAGTGGCGCTACCACCTCTGCCACTGCTGAGGTGCATGGTGCCCATTGGTACCTTTTATGGAAGAGGGCAGGCCAAAGGGGTTCCCATTCCAAGTGTACATTCATTCATTTGTGCAGCCAAAGCTGGAGATCCTGGCCATGCAGCAGGAATCATGTCATGAGGCTGATGATGATGTCACCACTTCCAGTGCCATCACCATCAGCACTAGTAAAGGGAGCTTGGCAGTGATCAGCAAGGAGCCTGAGTTTAGTGCTTCTAAAGATCACTGTTCCATTGGCCATGTGGAAGAGGTGGAAACTGACATCGTTGTAGACGATTCAGATTTCCTGCCCTCTACCCATTTTGGCACGACCGACAGCCCAGGCAGTGTCTCCCCGCAGTCCCTAATTCTTTTCTCTCCTGCAAAGTTCCCTTTCCAACTGCTTTCCAAGTCTCCAACACCCGAACAGGCCAATCCAATCATTAGGCCTCAATCATCCACAGCACCCAAAATCCCTGTGATGTTCAGGCCTCTTCCTCCTGCTCCTGCCGAACATCAGGAAGAGAGTGTGACCATTGCAGTGGAAGCGATCGCATCTGGCAGCAGTGGCTTCCGTTCCAGCATTTGGCAGCATTTTCAAAAAATGGGTGTTGGTCAGAAGGCCAAATGCAACCACTGTGGCAGGGAAGTCAGCCGGGGCCGAAACATAGGGCATCTCAGCAACAGTGGCATGAACCAGCACATGCGTGTGCACCACCACGCAGTGCTGTTAGAGGAGGAAAGTGTTGTGGCTCCTCCTCCAAGTGCCAAAAGGGTAACCATTAGTGGCACCGCCACAGCCACCATGAGTGCCAGCACCACCAGCCAATATAAGGCACAAAAGGATGCTGTTACCATCCACCCGCATCCAACCCATACCAGCCAGGCCACCTTGAAGATTTTGGTGGCTTTCAGAGTAAGGGTATTTCACGGGCGCAGGGACGTAAAATAACCCGCCTAATCGGCCAGCTCATTGCAGTTGGAGGAGCACCTTTCAACATGGTGGAAGGTGAGCCCTTCAGGCAATTGATGCAGGCTGTTGCACCACAGTACCGTGTGCCGTCACGTAAGACCTTTAGCCAAACTGTGGTGCCAGCCTTATACAGGTCTTGCGTAGGGCTGCTCAAGGAGGAGATTGGAAGGGCAGGTAGACAGGCAGTGCACCTGACCACTGACCTGTGGAGTGCTGGTAGTGGCCAGCATGCCTTCCTGTCCCTGACGGCACATTGGTGGCAGGCCAAGGTGTCCCAGGATGTAGCTCAAACATCCGGATCCTCGTCAGCAGTTGACAAACAGGGGCACCGGTCCTTCCTCCTGCACGCTGAGGTGCTTGACGAAAAGCACACAGCCTGGAACATCCTTCAAGCCCTGCAGAAAATGCTTGTGCAGTGGTTTGGACAGGCAGACAGCAGCAACTACAGGATTGGCTATGTTGTCACTGATGGAGGCAGCAACATGGTCAAGGCTGCTTACAGGATGGCAGCTTTGTGGGTGTGCGTTGCTCATCCCACATGCTACACCTAGTGGTAACTGACTGCTTTCGGTTGTTGGAGGCTAGTTCTGGTGTCCACGGAAGGCTGTCAAAAGTGGTGGAGTCATGTCGTAAAATGTCTGGCCACTTCCATCGGAGTGTGAGGGACAGTTACCTCCTCAGGGCGGAACAGAGGAAGGCAGGCCTTCCTGAACACTGCCTAAAACAGGATGTGTCGACTCGGTGGAATTCCACCCTAGCAATGCTGGAGCACATCCTTGAGCAGCAGAAGGCTCTCCATAACATTGGCATAGAGAGACCTTTAGGCAGGGAGGACTGGGTCATAATTGGGCAGATTGTGCCAGTCCTCAAACCTTTCCCTTTAGCTTACCGAACACCTGAGCCGTGAGGATGCCAGCATTGGTCAGGTGCTCCCCCTCTTCATTCAGAGCAAATTGGAGCGGTTCAAGTCGGTTGAGGAACCATTGCTTGGTGGTGGCCCTCATCCTGATGTGCTGGCTCTGATCAACACATTGATGAAGGAATTGGGCAGGCGTACACAGGAATTGACAGCCTCTTGCCCAGAACTGATGCTGGCTGCCATGTGTGACCCTCGCATCAAGGGCAAAATGGCTGTGCAGTGCAAAGCTCTGACCACATAGCGGGACAGACTGATCGACAGGGTGCATCAGAGGGAAAGGCAGACAGTAAGGCCGCTAGAGCTGGGAGAGGAGGATGAAGATATTGAACACACCCTCTCCTCCCATGCAGCATCATCCAGTGAAGTGAGCAGAGCTCCTGCCAGCGGAGCATCTTCTGTCTGGGCTGAGGCACTTGACAGCCTAATGGGAACCTCCAGCACAGTGCGCCCCAGGAAACCCACATCGGCGAGGGAGGTTGTCACGTCCTATTTGTCAGCCCCACCAGGGCACCCCACCACAGATCCGATGGCTTTTTGGCAGGAGAAGAGCGACGAGTGGCCTTCCCTCGCAGATATTGCCAAGGAGCTGCTGTCCTGCCCTCCGACAAGTGTCCAGAGTGAGCGTGTGTTTTCTGTGACAGGAAACATCCTGTCACCCCAAAGATCCCGGTTGTCCCCCCAGCTAATGGAGCAGATGGCATTTTTAAAAATAAATTTGCCAAAGTTGGGGTACCCCTCCCTCACTCTAGACATTCCTGTAACTAACTCTCTCTGTACGCTTCGCCTCAGCCCTTGGTGAAATGTACAAATATTTCTACATATCTGTTTTATTATTTTTAGAAATGTTTCCCACCTTGGAACGTGCTCCAGTCAAGTTTGTGGTGTCTTGTTTGTCCCCCAAACTTTGTTCCTGTGTTCTCTTGACGTTTATAGAGGACCAATTTATTTTTTGCCATGTGCTGCATCCCTGCCTCAGCCCTTGGTGAAATGTACAAATATTTCTACACATGTTGTTTATTGTTAGAATTTTTTTACCAGCCTGGAATGTGCTCCAGGCAAGTTTGTGGTGTCTTGCTTGTCCCCCAAACTTTGTTCCTGTGTTCTCTTGACGCTTATAGAGGACCAATTTAATTTTTGCCATGTGCTGCATCCCTGCCTCAGCCCTTGGTGAAATGTAAAAATATTTCTACATATCTGTTTTATTGTTAGAAATGTTTCCCACCTTGGAACGTGCTCCAGTGAAGTTTGTGGTGTCTTGCTTGTCCCACAAACTTTGTTCCTGTGTTCTCTTGATGCTTATAGAGGACCTATTTAATTTTTGCCATGTGCTGCATCCCTGCCTCAGCCCTTTGGTGAAATGTACAAATATTTCTACATATCTGTTTTATTATTTTTAGAAATGTTTCCCACCTTGGAACGTGCTCCAGTCAAGTTTGTGGTGTCTTGCTTCCTGTGTTCTCTTGACGCTTATAGAGGACCAATTTAAATTTTGCCATGTGCTGCATCCCTGCCTCAGCCCTTGGTGAAATGTAGAAATATTTCTACACATGTTGTTGCCATCGCTGTGCGAGTAAAGTAGATCACACGGTTCTTTCTCTGTGCATCTCAGTGAATCTCTTTTTTCTATGTGATCAGCAACGAGACTGAGTTTACTGCTGTTTCACCCTTTGGTAATCTATTCCAAAGATTACTTTTTCCTTGGCAACGTGGAAGAGGTGGAAACAGGGTTTCCACTAAGACATTATAAATAAAGGAGTCTGATTTCCTGCACTCTACCCATTTTGGCACTACTGACAGTCCTCGTAGTCTGTCACCGCAGTCCCCACTAAGTCCTTTTCTCTAACAGCAAAGTCGCTTTGCTGGCCAAACCTGTTCTGCTTTCTAAGCCTCCAACCTCAGAACTGGACAATACAACCATTAGGCCTCAAACCATTACAGCACCAAAAATACCTGGGCTGTAAAAAACATTGTCCTCCTCTTTCTGCTAAACCAAAGGAAGAGACTGATAACCACTGAAGTGCAAGTGATTTCATCATTTAGTGTCATCGTTGGCTGCCGTTGCAGCATTTGGCAGCTTGTTAGGGAAATTGGTGTTGGTCAGAAGGCCAAATGCAAGCATTAAGGCAAGGAGGTCAGACGGTCCAGAAACATAGGGCATCTTAGCAATAGCGCCATGAGCCAGTACATGCGTGTGCACCACCACGCAGTGCTGTTAGGGGAGGAAGTATTGTGGCTGCTCCTCCAAGCACCAAAAGGGGAACCATTACTAGCACCAACACAGCCACCATCAATGCCAGCAGCACCAGTCAGTCTTGGGTACAAACGGATGCTTTTACCATTCCTCATCCAACCCATTACAGCCAGGCCACCCTTGCAGATTTTATCACTGTTTTCACAGGTAGTTTATGTCCAGATTTATGTCCATAATGTTGGCAGGTTTATGTTACAAAACATTGATGGACATATGGGTTTATAAATAAAGCAATGCACCTTATGCACAGCGGTAAAAGCAAGACAGAGATATTTGAAGAACTAATAAAAAAATGTTTATAACATGGTGACCTCCTCCTGCATTTCCACAAACTCCTTTAAGAGCCTCTGTATAAGGCTGTTCTGGCCGTGGAGGAGGGCAATTTAACGCCTTCGAATGGAGCTGGCAATGTGCATGTCGTGTGACTCTCGAGTAATATGTGCCACCAAAATAATTTTTTTAAAATACAAATATTCGTTTAAAAATCAAACAGTGCATACCAGAGGTTGTGGCCCCCTCCACATATTCCACCCCTTCAACATTGGGTGTTGCACCTTCAATTCCAGGGCTGGTGCTGGGGCTGTGGTTCCCGTTGTGGACTAGTAGTGGCCCTTCTTGCACTGGCTCTGCTACCCTTTCAGAGTGATATAGCAAACTAAAATCAAAAATAGAAAAAGCAGGGTTTCTCTCCTGAGCGGGCGTGAGCGGGATTCTCCCAGAGCGCCAGGGAGAGTTTTTTTTTCTTTATTTTTGGACTGCAGCAGAGCAGCCTGGACAATAGGAAACTATTGGGCGGAGCTAGCTGTCACTGCTAGCTCGGCGCAATCGTTTTCCATTTAAATTATTTTCACTTGTTAAAATATTTTTCTGTCTTGCTCGGTCCCTCAGAGGGAACGAGCAGGGCAT
Organism: Nanorana parkeri; assembly: GCF_000935625.1. Taxonomy (NCBI): domain Eukaryota; kingdom Metazoa; phylum Chordata; class Amphibia; order Anura; family Dicroglossidae; genus Nanorana; species Nanorana parkeri. Next base: position 6,849 of record NW_017308271.1, on the reverse strand, counting down.
AAAAATATTTTAAAAAGTTAAAAAAATTTAAATGGAAAACGATAGCGCCGAGCTAGCAGTGACACCTATTCCCGCCCAATAGTTTCCAATTGTCCAGGCTGCTGTGCTGACGTCCAAAAAGAAAGAAAAAATAATAATCTCCCGGGCGCTCTGGGAGAATCCCGGACGCTCAGGAGAGAAACACTGCTTTAGGGTCTGGAACTCACTGCCACAGGCGGTGATTTCAGCAAATAATGTGGAATTGTTCAAGAAACTTTTGGACGATTTCTTAAGGGACCGTAATATACAGGGGTACAGGTACTCCTAGAATAAGATCCTAATAGGTTGGACTTGATGGACTAATGTCTTTATTCAACCTCAAATACTATGTAATGGACAACATTTCTTTTTAGTTTAAAAAAAAAAAAAGAAACAACAGTGTTTCTTTCCTTGGCAGCCGGGAGCGGGAGGTTCTGGAGCGGCAGGGAGAGTTAGCTGTTTGGAGATCAGTGTCCCTGGTTACTTAGCAGGTAATCAGGGAAGCTGATCTCTCTGCAAGTGGCTGGAGCCAGCGGTAACATCACGGCTGGCTCTGCCCATCTGTCAGAAGCAGGATGTCGGCCAGCCGCTCGGCCATCTTCGGCTTTAAGCGCGGGTCAGCCAAGTCGAGGCATATGCGTTTGGCTCCACTGAGCCGCTCGGCCACGTTCGGTAGCTGTACGGCTATAGTGAACCGAAGGGGTCCTGGGGCCGAAGCTAGCCGAAGGATTGCCCAAAGCTACGGCTAGATCCTTCGGCAGCTTCGTGGATAGACCCCTAAGTAAATATCATGGCTTGATTTCAGGAAAGGAATTTATCATCCGAATTTACATTGAAAAGGGAACTAACTAATATACTAGGCATGATGTACGAAATTCCTGATGATGTATGATGTACATATCGTATCGCATGATGTACGAAAATACGTCATTCAGCCAAACTGTGTTGTCATGCTTTTTTTTGTCTTGTGTTGGGGTGCTGAAGGAGGAGATTGGAAGGCCTGGGCAGGTGGACAGGCAGTGCACCTGACTACTGACCTGTGGAGTACATGTAGTTACTTTAAAAGAAAGACACAGAGACATTTGATGAAGTATATCGAAAAGTATTTATAAAATATGTCACCCAAAAAAAAACAACATATTTTTTATAATCTTTCCAGAACATCAAGGGTATTCTGAACGTTCTTTTTGACTTCGTCCACTTGTTCTTGGATACTGTCCAATTTTCATTTTTTTTGCCAAAGTTTGGCAATGCAGTGCCGAAGTGTTGGCCAATCGAGCGGCATGTCCGACTCTTGAGCTATATGTACCAAAAAATAATTTTTTTTACATACGGCCGTTTTTGTTTTACCATACAAATTTTTTTTTATAAAATACAACAGTGCAGACTGCATACCAGAGGTTGTGGCCTCCTCCACATATTCCACCTCTAGAACAATGGGTGTCTGATTGGCAATTCCAGGACTTGGCTGGTTCTGGGTCTGGTCCTGGGGCTGTGGTTCCCGTTGCCGAGTCTGGATGGTATTCTCACCGCCGCCGGCTCTACGATTCTTTCTTAGTTCTTTTTCTGTGATATAGCAAACTAAAATTAATCTAAATAATGCAGAGATGACAAATAATATGGCATGTTCTTCAAATTTTTATTTGGTTTTTGTGTAATGACGTTTTGTATGATATTTTGGAATATTATTAGAATTCAGAATTTTTGGTAGAAGACAAAATTAAGGTCGAAATTGATGAAGTTGATAGTGAGCTGAATTAGAGAATATTTCAACATCAACTGTTTGGCACTAGAGTACACATTGCTCACTTCTCCTACATTGGCCAAACTCTTCGCCCTTTTGATAATATCACTTATTCTGCTTAATTTATCTTCAACTACAACAAAATAAAGATCTATTGCCATGTCCATGGAGGAAATGGTGGAGATGGTTGGAATATTCACCAAAAAAGATTATGACTGCACAAAGGAGAAGTATGGCAGAAACAATGCGCAGAAGGAAGAAGTAATAAACGATGTGATATGCAGCATCGCCCAAACAATTCTGTAAGCAAAGATCAAATCCGCAAGAGGTGGTCGGATTTGAAGAACAGAGAGGAGGACCAGCTCAAATATGTTGCTGCAGGTGGTTCTATACATCGTACAGATGCGCCACTTTACAGGCAGTTGAGGGGGACAACCAAGGCACGAAATTTTAATTTTTATGCTTTCACTTTATGTGATGTTTAAAGGACTGCTCCTTTAATAAAATACATTTTTTTAAAGGAGTGTTTAACATTGAATCATGTGGCCAAGTGCAGTACCTGCATCCCAATAGACTTTTTATGGCAAATACCTTGCATGTAAGTCTTCAAAATTCTCGATTACATTTGATAAGATTAACTGAACAAACTGAAGAGAAGCTGATTGGTTGCCCTGGGCAAGTCTCCAAAAACTGTCTTTCCCATCGCACATCACAATCGAAAGTTTAACTGTTTTATTTTTCATATAAAACCACATAGGATTGCCAACAGTAAATGAAATAAACAAACCACAGGTGCAGTGGTGTAACAATCGTCATAGCGACCCATTGCGGACGCTATGGTGCACGGGCACAGGTGGGCCAGTCAAGGGCATCCCTCTGGCGTGTGTGCCGCCTGGGTCGCTATGGAATATCAGGGTTCTTGCTGTGACTGACACAGCTCAGCAGTGGCTTTGAAGAGCTGCGGAGCTGTGTCAGTGAGAGCCAGCAGCTGCTGCAGAAGAGCCAGTAACAGCTCGCACAGCTAAGAGGTGTGCACTGCAGCTCATCTTAGACAATGAGCTGGTGGGCTCTGCATGGTCACTCTCAGGTGACCATGCAGTCACCATGCATAACTAGCAATCACGGGTGCCGACTACTAAATTTTGCTATGGGGACCGTTGATTTGTAGTTAAGCACTGGCACATGAGTCATGTGGATATCTAAGACATGCATGTGTGAATCCTGAGCAGAAGTCAAACTAAAGTTAAACATCGCATGTCATGTTTAGGCCTCAGTCACACACAACGCAAGCAAAATTTTATATTGCGTATATACGCACGTCAATGCGTGTATATACAAGCACATATTAGTTTATGCGTGCACTATATGCAATACCAGAATGCATCGCTCGTAAAGGAATTCCTAATGTGCTGTACGCATGCACGCGCGTATATGTGCACATATGCTGCCCAGACGTATCTCTGTTCCATTATGTTTTAGCGCATATATACCCTACGCAAATATACGGCTCAATATGAGGCTGTGTGTATGGAGCCATTTATTTACATGTGGTGCAATACGCACGTACGTACGCAGTGTGAATGAGGCCTAAAAGTTATACTTTAATAAACACATTGCTATATATGTTTACAATTTATATTTTAAATCAAAAGCACTTACTTTTTATAATGTTCTGAATTTGTTTTAGCTGTTCCTGTTACCGGTTCTTTAAATCAGACCATCTTTTGCGGATCTGATTTTTTGAACGTTCTTTTCCAAATTTATGGGCAATGCAGCGGATGACCTTATTGATGAGATCCTCCTTGTGTGCATTTTTGTTTCCATACCTTTCATGGATACAATCGTAGTAATTTTTTCTAAATATGCGGACGAGCTCCACCATTTCTTCTAAAAACATTCCACTTGCCATTTTATTTCTGACGGCTGATGCCACCTGCTCCTCACCCTCTCTGTTTTCAATGGTTTCTGTGACACAGGCTTCAGAATCTGACATTTTGTATATTTAGGCTCCAACGATTGCTTTCTGAAAACTGTTAGAAACTATTTCAACTCTTCTAATGCTGCTTGATCACACACTCTCTCTCTGCTCCTACAACTACCACAAATTAGTCCGGGACGAACTTACGCCGAAAATCGGTACTGCGGCACTGGTTTCCGTCGCAGACAGAGGCCCTACTTCGTGACGTATATTCGCCTGGATCGAAATCTTATCGATTCTAATAATCCGAACGAAGTTTGATGTTCCATGCGGATCTGCTGCTGTGCAATAGCTGTTTTGAACTTTAAACAGCGAAATTCGTAATATTGCGAAATATTTGATTTTCGCTAATCAAAACATTGATTGCATAGAACACTGCATATCCTACGTTGATGATTTGAGCAGTACAGCAAACTTCGTTCTGTTTCTTACAATATCGAAATTTCGGCCAGGCCGAACATACGTCAGTAATCGGGGCTACGGCTAGGCCGGAAACCACAGTTTAGACGGACCAATAGCGTAAGTTCGTCCCTGACGAATTTCGAGGCGAGAGAGAGGTGCAGGATAGAGCAGGAAAATAGAGCAAGTGTGATAGATCTTGATTTAAAAAACATCTAAAAATGTCTAATTCCCAAAATACAGAAAATGCAAGTACAAGTGGGACCCAGCAATGCACAGACGGTGAGGAGGTGCAGGTAGTTGCAAGTGAGACGGCGTCGGCGAGCAAAAAGCGTTCGATAGCCACCCTCTCTCTTTGCCTGCGTTTATCAACAAGATGACCGCAGACAGGTATCGCTAGGATTGCCGCGCGTGCACGATGACGTCTTGGCTTAGTGCAATCAAGTTGGACCAAACATTGAGAAATGACCATAGGACAAGAAATTGTAGTAAAATAACTTTTATTGTTGTAGTTGAAGATAAATGAAGCAGAATAAGTGATATTTACAAAAGGGTGAAGAGTTTGGCCAATGTAGTAGAAGTGATAAATGTATACTGTAGTGCAAAAGAGTGGAAATATTCTCCAATTCAGCTCACTGTCCATTTCATCGATTTTGTTCTTCTTTTTGCAATTCTCCTGTCTTCTAAAAAAACTTTAGAATTTGGAGAATAATCAAAGATATCATGCAAAAGGTCACTACACAAAAGAGAAAATTTGAAGAACATGCCATATTATTGATCATCTCTGCGTTATTTAGATTGATTTTACTTTGCTATATCACAGAGAAAGAACAAAGAAAAATTACTAGGAGAGCGACTCCACAAAAGGACAAACAGCCCCAGGACGTGACCCCGACCCCGACCCAGCCAAGTGATGTAAATGTCTTGCGTGATGGAACACGGTACAGGGGTGCAACAGCCTGCATCAATTGCTTAAAGGGCTCACCTTCCGCCATGTTAAAAGGTGCTTTTCAATGAGCTGGCCGATCCCGGGTCTTGACTGGGAAGACACGGGCACACTAGACAAACGCACAGACTGCGTTTGTCTAGTGTCTTCCCGCACAGACTGGGAAGACACAGGCACACTAGACAAACGCACAGACTGGGGCATCACAGACCGGGAAGACACGGGCACACTAGACAAAACACACAGACTGGGACACCACAGACTGGGAAGACACAGGCACACTAGACAAACGCACAGACTGGGAAGACACGGGCACACTGGGTCTTCTTGACTCAGAATCACAGGCACCCTAGCTGCTGAGCTCTGAGCATCCTCTATGTCCAGGCGGAAGAACTCTCTCATGAGCTCAGGCTGGTTGTGCATTGCCTCTGGACACTGACTATAGGGATGGCCCACCGCATTGCACCGATTGCACCTTATAATGTTACAATCCTTTGCCAAATGTCCTTAACCTTGACACAGAGAGCACTTCATCACCGGACAGGAGGATGCAAAGTGCCCTTTATCACCACATTTATTGCACAGTGCTCAGAATGTCTCCATATCTCCTCAACCATACAGATAAATCACCTTGTGGTATGGACTCATTGCGCACAAGAATTGTCACCATTTTAATGAGCGGCTGGCGTGATATGAGCTAGGGAATGAGCCCTTTCCAGTCCGGCAGGCCCCTACCTCAGGCTCATACCTCTCCCAGGCTCATACCTCTAGGCCCCTAGGCTCATACCTCTCCCAAAATATGTCCAAAGACTGCACGGATAAAGCATAAATCATACTCATAGGAACCGGCCGGACTGATCAGGGCAAAGACATCTGCGGGCCTAAACCCCATCTGTAGAATTTTATCCACCACTGCCCTCCTCTGTGGAGTAATACCCCCACCCTCCTATCACAACATTCCTCCTTCTAAATAGTGAGGCAGACAAAACATTTCTGGGATCCTTCCCTGCTCCTGTAGCAGCACCAGCATATGTTTTCCTCACATACCCACCACCAACATTTGCAGCATTGTCCTTAGACACAAGCAAACCTGCTTGTGTCTAAGGACAACCAGGAGTCTGAATCAACCAGGATAGCAGTCATTGGAGCAAGACCCGCCCCCTTGGAGCAAGACCCGCCCCCTCCCCCTGCTCTGACCAATCAGCCTCTCTCCTGGATTCCAGCAGTATCATGGCCGACGGTGGGATCAGACTTCCTCCTGGTTGTTGCAGACTTTCGGGTGAATCTTACTCTCTCCACAGGTCTCTCTTTCATCGGACGAGAAACGGTATCCATCCCCTCGTCGTCATCTGAGGAATCCGCAGTGAAACAGAACTTTCTTCCATCCAGAGGGGATTCCAGCTCAGCGATGAACTCCAGCATGCCAGTACCTCCCTCAACCTCCTGCTCAGATGCTCCATATTGCTGCTGCGAAGGGAGGGGCACAGAGGCCTCCACCATTGGGGGCTCAGCAGATTCCTGAGGTGTTGAAGAGCTGGGCTCATCCTCCGGGCCCACTTTCTCACTCTCCGCTGACTCTGTCGGTACCGGCATCTCCTCACTGGCTGCGTCACTCTCCATGCTGGAAGCGGCTCCTCTCCTCATCCTGCTGAAACGCTCTTCATTTTTATATTTTTCTTTAAATGCTCCGCTGCTCTCCTTCAGAGTGCTCACCAATTCCTTTTGCTTCCTCAAAGCCTGCTCCACGTCTCTCAACTCAGGCCT
>NW_017308270.1:237898-238294 GCF_000935625.1 Nanorana parkeri | reverse complement strand
TGCCCAGGAATCAAAGTCTGCTCTAAACGCATGCAGCAGGTATTTTAAAACGAAAATATCGTGGCTTTCTTACAGAAACACAAATTAAATAAGTGTATCAATAATCTTAAATTAATTACAGCAAACACTTTAAAACACATAATTTTTCTCCATAGTGTGCCCATCCAGTGTTCCTTGTGAATTCAAATCCAAGCCTTAATAACCAGGTGCACTCATTAGTAAAATCCAGCAAAGAAAACAACTCCCAGTCAGTTTTTGTGCTCTGTGTGTACAAAATCCTTCAGTGATAGTCTTTCATCCACCCGAGTGATCTCGGTCAAACTTCACACTTACTGGAAATCTCTTTATCAGAAAGACCATGTACGCTCTTTTGTGAACTCTCAGCTGAGTCTCTTT
>NW_017308270.1:224371-236587 GCF_000935625.1 Nanorana parkeri | reverse complement strand
ATCGATTTTGAAAATAATCGTTAGCTGCAGCTCTATGTGTATCCTTAATATGCTATTGTGTTTTTCTTATTGTTCTTGCTTTTTGATTACTCAGTATGCAATGTCATCTTATTTATGCATACTACGTGGCACCTCCACTCTTTTCCTGAAGAAGCACAGCTAAAGGGAAAAATGCGTTGAAGTTTATGCCACTCAAACATAAGATACAACTTTCAATGAGATACTACTTCACCATGATCATGTGAACTCTTGATTTAGCCATACGAGTCTATAGATGTTGTGAGTGGCATTGGGAGGTGATATATTAGAAAGGGGTCTAGTTTAGACTATGTTTTAAGCTACGTAAGCGATACCCAATGATTTTATTATTATTGGTTCATGTTTATATTTATGCAATTTTAATTGTACAAATCAATTAACTTTGGTGATTTTATTCACTTGTTAGAGTTTTGAATATGTCTGTGCCACCTTAAAAGCCCTTAGAATGACATTCATTTTTTGGCTCTAATTTTGGGGTGTGGTGCCTGTTTTCCAAGAAACACTATATGCATTTTTGCTACTTTGTATACTTAAGCCAAATATTGTTTGTGAATCTTTTGAAAAGTTTCCTGCCTTGAGATGCTCCCAGTAACAACCCTTCCTGTATTGGATTGACAACACTAAGCCATGGTTTTGCTATTGGCAGCAGCACTGTCAACCTGCCATGCACACTTTTTCGACTTGTGTTGAACTGCTTATCACATGCTATATGCTTTGATAAATGCAAAGTAATGCACTTTGGAATTAAAAATAAACAAATGGGTTATACAATTATGGGTATGCCGCTAGGGAAGTCAGAAATGGAGAAGGATTTGGGGGTCATTGTAGACCACAAACTGAAAGGTAGTTTGCAGTGCCAGGCTGCTGTAAACAAAGCTAGCAGAGTTTTGTCCTATATTAAACAGGGGATGTATTGCAGGGACAAGTCTATAATTTTGCCACTTTATAGATCATTAGTTCGACCTCATCTGGAGTACGCGGTCCAGTTCTTGTCACCAGTACTAAGAAAAGATGTCCTTGAGTTGGAAAAAGTCCAGCGGAGGGCAACCAAACTAATTAGGGGTATGGAGGACCAGAGCTACGAGACAAGGCTACTAAATTTAAACATGTTCACATTGGAGGTGAGGAGATTAAGGGGGGAAATGATCTCCCTGTACAAAATGTTCAATGGTGGTAGCAACATTAGCGATAAACTGTTTAAAATTAACTCCATTACAAAAACTAGAGGCCACCACCTAAAATTGGTGGAAAACAAAATTCCAGCACAAGGGGCGAAGGGGGTTCTTCACAGTAAGATCAGTTAGGGTCTGGAACTCACTGCCACAGGCGGTGATTTCAGCAAATAATGTGGAATTGTTCCAAGAAACTTTTGGACGATTTCTTAAGGGACCGCAATATACAGGGGTACAGGTACTCCTAGAATGAGATCCTAATAGGTTGGACTTGATGGACTAATGTCTTTATTCAACCTCAAATACTATGTAACTATATATGCGAGGAAAACTTCTGCACTGTGGACACAGGCAGCAATAACATCTACAAATGTGGAGGTCAAAGTCTATAGGCCATAGCCTGCATTTTAATTGGTCATAGTAACCATTGTATAGGTACAGTATATTACATACACATACTAGAAGGTACTAACATTGTTTCCTATGGACACGGCAAGTGATTGAGGAAGGATAGTGAGTGAGCATACCAATCAATTGCTGAGGGGCAACTAAAAGTAGGCATAACAACCACAGTTCTGAACATAAAGGAAGAATTTTTACATACAAACACATGTACCACTGACATGTTTTGAGAACCTGCCTCCTCATCATGTCTTAAAGGAGAACTATGAGATGAGTGATTTCCACTCACCTCATAGTTCTAGCCGACCTGTGACAATGAGACTGTCACAGGTCGGCTCAGTAGATCGGGAGGTGAGCGAACACATACCAGGTTCGCTCACGTCTCGATCCTGTCACGGCTCTCTGCCGTGACAGGGGGAGGGGCTGGATTCCCCTCTCCCCGCTCCGATCTGCCAGCGCTGACTGGCGGAATGGATGGGGGAGGGGGCGGGTACAGCTGGCTCTGCTCTGCTTTGCGTGTCCCTCACGCAACTGTGCGGATCTCGTCGTCCATGTCGGAATCCGCTCCGGCTGCGGCGTCTCAGTATACTGAGCTTAGGGTAACGGGAGGACGCTAGTTTTCCAGTGTTAAAAAATAACAATATTCTCAGGTTGTAGTTGATGATCAGCAGAAGAGAGGTGAAGTAGGCCCAAAATATGCGGATTCTGCAAAATGTCATATATATATAGAACTTCCAAATATAAGAGATACTTTCAGGCTGTAATGAGAAGTCATTCCAAAAACATTCCTGTCCAAGACTCCGACAGTATGTTAGGTGACAAATTGGGAGTTTCCTTTGTGATGTTGGGGAGGTTAGCACAAATGGTGAGCGCTTAAGGATCAGTCTCGGAGCCGTTTAACAGATAAAAGAACAGTCTTTTATTTCTTCAAAGGCAGACAACCAAGGAAGTTCAACATAAAATAGCTTTCTTCAGCAGTACAACATACAGTGTGCTTTCACATTCACAAGGGGGGTGCCTTCTGGGTACCCCTTTTATGAAAAAGGGCACCCAGATTCAGATTAGCCCCCCTGCCCTCACACCCCCACATCAACCGGGCCATTGGCATGGGGAAAAGGTGCTTTTCCAGGGGGTCCCAAAGCTGAATCACGTGCGTTTGGCTTGGCTGTTTACTTCGGCTGCTGTACAGTACACGCTATTAAATATGTGCATTCGGATTCTAACCTGCAAATCAACTAAATTCAGTTGATTTGGCGGTTCATCCGAATCCAAAATAATGAATTTATGATATGCCCGAATATACTAAAACTATATCCGAGCATACATAAATTTGTTTGCAGAACGATCTTGGTATACACCAAGATGGCGGTGCCTGAACATACGGGCGCTCCAATCTTGGTGTATACCAAGCGCAGAACGTGCCGGCGACATTCTCACTGTGCGGTTTCGGAAACGTTTTTCGTTTTCATTTGTTTTGTCAGAAAACAATTTTTTATGCAGTGCACATGTCTACACGCTTGTGTGAATATCGCGTAAAGCAGCCTTTTGGTTCGGCTAAACTGAAGGCTTTCTGCAGCCAAAGGGAGCTGAAGGATTAGCCGAATATTTAGCTAACTCCTTCGGCTCTTTAGTGAATAATCCCCATAGTGTTAAGATAATTGCCTTCTATCTAAATTATGCAAGTATACTGTGCTAGGGAATTATGAGGTATGCTGTGGTAAACCTAAATAAAAAAACAAAAATAGCTAGAAATGAGAATATTCTGGCAAAATAGACTCACCAAGTCTCTTCTGCCAAAAAACTACTGCTTTTAACATCTAGCTGTTTTTCTCACTTGTGCACACTGTATATATGTGTACTATACATACAGTATACTACTCCGAGTAGTCGAGTAGTAGTAGCAGTGTGCTGGAAAATTAGCTGGGTGCCGAGGATGAACATCACAGGCAGGCCAATGGTTGGCCAGGACAACAGGGGACCCGCAAGAAGCAGTGGAAGATATGGCGGCAGCGGTGAACGGAGTAGCACTGTTACAATAGATCAGTCAACTCTGGAGGAGAGCACACTTGTTAGGTAAGTGTGCCATAATGTGCAAATATTCTGTGCATACTTGCATATGGCAAAAGAACAACATACACACTGGACTTTACTTGCGCTATAAGTACCGTATATACTCGAGTATAAGCCGTCCCGAATATAAGCCGAGGTATCTAATTTTACCACAAAAAACTGGGGAAAAATATTGACTCGAGTATAAGCCGAGGGTGGGAAATGAGGCAGCTACTGGTAAATGTACAAAATGAAGATAGATACCAATAAAATTACATGAATATTTATTTAAAAGAAAAACAATAACCTAGCTCTGTAAGTGGAAAAGGGGGTACAGGGCTACATATCATGTACTACGGATCATTTAACCCATTCATATTAGCAGAGGATAATTGTAAATGTATTGTCTGCACTGTATTAGCAGTATATACTCTATATGTAGTATATAGAGTATATACTGCTAATACAGTGCAGACAATACATTTACAATTATACTAACATGAATGTATTAAATGATCTGTATGTAGCCCTGTACTATGGATCATTTAACCCATTCATATTAGCAGAGGATAATTGTAAATGTATTGTCTGCACTGTATTAGCAGTATATACTCTATATGTAGTATATAGAGTATATACTGCTAATACAGTGCAGACAATACATTTACAATTATACTAACATGAATGTATTAAATGATCTGTATGTAGCCCTGTACTATGGATCATTTAACCCATTCATATTAGCAGAGGATAATTGTAAATGTATTGTCTGCACTGTATTAGCAGTATATACTCTATATACTACATATAGAATGCACTGAACAATAGATTTACAATTATCCTCTGCTAATATGAATGGGTTAAATGATCCGTAGTACATGATATGTAGCCCTGTACCCCCTTTTCCACTTACAGAGCTAGGTTATTGTTTTTCTTTTAAATAAATATTCATGTAATTTTATTGGTATCTATCTTCATTTTGTACATTTACCAGTAGCTGCCTCATTTCCCACCCTCGGCTTATACTCGAGTATATACGGTATATGAAAAGTCACATGTAATAATTGTGGCTGTAGACATGCAATTCTTTTTTAAATATTGCACTCACACTGTAGGATCTATGCTAGGTCTAAACTTTTGTGCTTATCAGTAGCAGAAACCGCAAAAAACTTACAGGGCTTTTTCACACCCAATCCAGTGCGTTCCAGCATGTTTAGTGGCTGGAACGCACTGGATCACATAATTACAGCCTTTCTGCGTTCTGGAGCAGGAGAGGACACGGTGGTGCATTTAAGTCAATGGTACCGCAGCCATGCCTCCCGCCCCGCAGTGCGATCACCCGCACCAGATCGCATGGCATAGCAATGCCATTCACTTGAATGCACCACCATGCCCCCTCTTGCCCAAAATACAGGGAGGCTGTAATTATGCAATCTAGTGCATTCCAGCCACTAACCATGCTGGAACGCACTGAATTAGGTGTGAACAAGCCCACAAAGTTCAACAGTTCATATTATTTTATATACAATTTGAAAATCAGGTTGCCCCATTGTCTTCTTTTGACTTTCTAATACATGTTTTATGTATTTCCTTATGGAAAGATATGTTTTGTCAGACTATTTACTTAAAAATAAGCTTTTTTTTTGTTGTTGTTAAAAAATTTGTTATACACAAGCATTTGCAGAGAAACTTGTACACACAAATAACTGCATAAAAGTTTACTGGGAAAATCAAAACAAAGTGTACTTCATAAATATCTGTAAAAATGTTGCCATGCATAATATCATATACATTTGGCTGTAATCATATTTAGCTCTTGACAAAAAAATGGATGCTTGTTTACCTGGCTTGTTTGCATTATGAATGTTTTCACAATCTAATTTTCCTTGCAAAAAGAAACAGTGGCAAATAATATAAAATAGAGGAAGTGAAATATACTTAATTTATATGTAGCACAGTACAACTCAGAGGAATACTGTAATATACTATAATTTCTTAATAACAGTTTGCAGCAAAATTAGCTTCTTTACAGCATTTTATTTTAAAAATTGCTTTACTTTATTCAGAACTAATATTTTAAGAATATGTTTAAAACGTCTTTAGTAATATCCCAGGTGGTTCTATAATGAAACTGTGTTTCCTATATGAATTAAAAATATTGCAAATAACTGAGTTTGTGAAACAGAATGTTTTTTCTTTTTTGAATCAGCTGCACAAATTCAAGCTTTTATCCTAAAGGTTGCTTCCTTTGTTTGGTTTCCAAAGCATATGTCTGTTGTTTTGATTGTTGTTTGATCATTAAAATGTTATGCGTTGTAAACAAGTTAAACCAATCCATGAAGATACAAAATCCAAACTGAGACTGCACTCCAATTCTAAACTGTAATCTGATATGAAAGTCTTGGTGTAATTTAAAGAGGACCAGAACTGTGGAAGCTGTGGCCAAGAAAGGTAAATAGAGGGCAAATGATTAGTAACCAGTGCTGCCTTTGGTCATCTTCCTGCTGACTCTTCCTCATTAGTGCTCTACCACACATATGTGAAGAAGGACATCTTGATAGAGGTAGGATTTTACTTCTGTCATGTCATGCTCCTTTGATGACTGGTGATCTGATGACTGCTGGATTCAAGAAGCAACAGGAGAGGTAGAGAAAACACATATACACAAAATGGATTGAGAAGCAGATAGATCCCTGCACTGCAGGTCCTCAGGCTCAGCTTCCTCTCCAGCAAAGACAACAGTGAGCAATACAGTAATGACAGAGCAGTCCAAGGCAGGGCAAATTAGATCATTTGAAACTGCACATATACAGTTGTGAGACTGTAGGCATGGGTGTGCCTAGGGACAGAGAGTGCACTGTTATTGATAAGGTATTCATCAATTTACATGGGCATATCCATTGCAAGGCAAACTAGGCACTTGCCTTGGGCAGCATTTTGCAGGAGGGTATTCTGCATTGCTAATAGTGCAACCTGTCAAAAGCTAGATACAGCATGCGTGCTGTTTACAGCGACTGACAGGTTATGCAAAATGTCTTAAACAGGAAGGGGTGGAGAAAATTTAAATTAGGGGGTTGCCTGAGTTTAGTCTTGCCTAGGGCAGTACAAAACCAAAATACACCACTGGGTTTTTAGGACAAAAGATAAATAAATCTTTCAGGGTGCTGCTTAGTCAGTGATTGGAACAAACTCTGTATTCGTTGTGCTAATTAACTAGGAAATAGGTAAAATGTGTAAGTTAATAGCATACGACTAAAATTGTTTGGGAGCGTTTATTGGCCCAATCAGGTGTTTTCCATCTATAACCATACCATTTCTTTTAACATAATGAATGCTTCTTACAATCCTGGACAACAACTTTTCTAGAAACAGAACAGTATGCTTCATATAGTGCTAATAACAAAGAATCATATGCTTATACTTTGCAGCAATATTTTGAATGATGTATCACTGCAATAGAAAGGAGCCATAATGATTTACTCACTATCATACAGGCCATTAAAAATTCCAGGTCATCTTGTATTATACAAGCACAATTATGAATCATTTATGTCACATAGTTACATAGTTACATAGTATTTGAGGTTGAATAAAGACATTAGTCCATCAAGTCCAACCTATTAGGATCTCATTCTAGGAGTACCCGTACCCCTGTATATTACCTGTACCCCTGTATGTTACCTGTACCCCTGTATATTACGGTCCCTTAAGAAATCGTCCAAAAGTTTCTTGAACAATTCCACATTATTTGCTGAAATCACCGCCTGTGGCAGTGAGTTCCAGACCCTAACTGATCTTACGAACTGATGTCCTCAGACCTGATTGGACTAAGGTATAGAGGGAATCCATTCTATGTGACAATATCTGTTCAAATGCAGATAATTATAGTTTTACCAATAATATGATTGTATTTTTAGTGATTTAGTGATAGGTATCAATATAGAGTTTACTACCAATGATTGTTGATAAACTGATAAACTAGATAATTTTTAGGTCATTATAGCATGCTTTTGTGCAGACTGTAAAGCATTATGTTCCTCCCGTGAGCACTACTACTACTAAATCCTCTAGCAGCGGAAGTCTGAAAGGATGTGCAGCATCAGCGTCCACTGCCCCTGTGTGGTGTCGGTTTACATGTTTCTGGGGCACGCCTGTAAAGCCTTGCTTCTCTTATCTATGGGAATGGTGGATATCGGGTAATGGGTGCGGCAAAGTATATGGATATTGCTTTATATAGTATATATCTGGGGACCTGTGGCACACTGGCAAGTTGTGATTAACTCCAAATACATGCGTCGTGTATACTTTACAAAAAAATTGCCGCGAGGTGCTACAGTGTTCGGGTTTGGCTTGAAGAAAAGGTGGCAACCCTAAATGGATCACAACTGCGGAGTTTCATGGATGGGGATCAGTTGTGCAGCTAAACGCTGTTGCCCTGTATTTGATTAGGCAGATCGAGAGCAGCTTAACATCATACTCCCCTTGGCAACAATGGAAGTGCCACTCCTCTGGTAGTTAGAGAGCAGGGTATGAAGTTCAGCACAACAGCAATAGCACACAGGGTTAATGGCTGTGAGCAACAGCAAGGAGTTTAGCTAGCAGGTGTATGAAGTTCAGCACAACAGCAATAGCACACAGGGTTAATGGCTGTGAGCAACAGCAAGGAGTTTAGCTAGCAGGTAATGAAGTTCAGCACAACAGCACTATAGTAGTGTCCTGGTAGCCAGGAGGCATAAGCCTCTACTTGCGGTTTGTTTGGTGGTCAATGGTAGAGCCCTGAGACTCTTGGATCCGACGACCTGCTTCTGGCTGATGATCCTGAAGGGCAGCAAGGCAGACACTGATTGATCAGTGTCCTGCTACGCCGATCAATCAGTGAGCAGTGGCTTTAAGCCGACTGCTCGAATGATGTGGGCGGAGTCCCAGGGAGTGCCTGCGCACTACTGAGTTCCTGCTAGGAGGTGAGGGGTTACCACGGCGCACCTGCGCAGGACGGCGTTGGAGCCCGACGGTGGACCGTAACCCGGTACGTCTACCCGGTACGTCAAGAGTCTGGTTTGGAATTTTAGGGGGGACTCTACGTCTTTTTCCCCCCCTTTTTTGGGTGTGGGGTAACCTCGAAAATTCCTACCAGACCTTAAGAGCCTGGTATGACTTTTGGGGGAACCCCACACTTTTTTTTTCTTTTTAAAAAAATGGAGGTCCCTCCTGACTTTCCTATCAGACCTAAATAGTCTGGTATTGTTTGGGAGGGGAGACCACATACACACTTTTTTTTTTCCTTATAAAAATGTAATTTTTGTTGCAGCAGGTTCTACACATCGTATAGATGTGCTACTTTACAGACAGTTTAAGGGGACCCCCAAGGCACAATATTTAAAGGATTTTTTCATTTTTATTGTTTCACTTTAAGCAATGTTAAAATCACTGCTCCTTTAACCACTTGCCGTCCGCCCGTTGTAAAAAAACGGACGGAACTGCAGCATTGGTGGGTTGCCGTCTCCAGACAGCATTTTTTTCCTGCTCGCGCGCGCGCCCGGGCAGAAAAGACCCGACCAATGCAAACACCTGTTACCGGGTGTTTCACATATAGACGATCCAGCCCGCCGATCGTCTATATGTGCTCGTTTTTCCCCCCACGTGTTATCCCCCTATATAATAGCAATAAAAATAAATGCAAAAAAAATATATAGATAAAAAAAAATAAAAGTAACATATAAAACATTTAACTCCCCCACCCCCACGTTTACGCACCTATAAACGTAAATACGCGTCCGTTGCCCCAGCGCGCAAAAACGACAATTGCGCTACACATGTTACATATCGCCGCGAACGTCGCAGTGAGAGCAATCATTTTAGGGCCATCAATCACTGATAACACTAAACTGATGAGCGGTTACAGCTTTTAAAGCATCGCCTATGGCCAATTTTGGGTATTATCGTTTTTTGAGGTTTCTCTCGCGCACGCAATTTTAAGGCTTGACATGTTTGGTGTCTTTTTACCCGACGTGACCCCGTCTTTTATATTTTACCAAAAAATTGGGTAATAATAAATGTTTTATCATTTAATATAGGGGAAACTGTTTTTTTTTTAATTTCGGTAATTTTTCCTTAATATAGTAAAAAATAAAACCCCTAGTGGTGAATAAATACCACCAAAAGAAAGCTCTATCTGTCCCCAAAAAAGGGTATAAAATTCATTTCAGTACAGCGTTGCATGACGGAATAAATGTCAGTCAAAGTACCGCAGCGCTGAATACTGAAAAATGGCCTGGATGGGAAGGGGGTTTAACACCGCGGATGTCAACTGGTTAAAAACAGTATTTTTTGAAAATATTTTTTGCATTGATACATGTCCCCCAGGGCAGTACCTGAATCCCCATTTTTATGGCCAATAACTTGCACATAAGCCTTCAAAATTGGGACATTTGATTTTCTGAGTTCTGGTCCTATAGACTTTCATTGACTTCGAAGTTTTGAGTTCAAACTTTTTCCATGTTCTAAGGTTCGAACACAACCCGAACTTAGGTGTGTTCGGCCCATCACTAATTAGCATAGGTGGGAGACTTAAAGGTCAATTATTGGGAGAGTAAAATGTACTTTCCCCAGTAGTTTTAGCCAGCATGGGACACTGCAGCTGTCATACGCCAGCTCTATAGCTCGAGAGCTGAGTGATCACAAACCGCTGATCACTCAGCTCACAGCTTCTCCCTGCCAAGAGCAGTCACTGGAGGGACAGAGAGGGGTGGGGGTGGGCACAGCTGGCTCTGTTTCTAGAGAGGCAGATCCAGCTGTCAATTAGGCAGCTGGGTGGATCCCAACAATGTTCTTGGGATCCTTTCCCAGGTACAGTGTAGCTCTGCACTGTCAGCATATAGTGGTCAGTAACCTGCTATTTGCTGAGTTTGGCTCACAGGAGTACATTAATAAATGTACTCCTGTGACCCAAAACAGAACTAAAGCCAAAATGTTTTTGGTTTTAGTTCTCTTTTTAAGGAGAAAAGTATTCAGCCTCCATAAACCAGCCCTGTTATCATCATGAAGATCCAATAAAGTAATCTTTATAGGGATAACACTTTGTAGTAACCATTTATCAGATAGGATCATATTAATACAAGCATAAGACATGTACGTCACAAAGTAATAGAATTAATTGCGTTCTGTGCTGTGGTGACAATGCCAAACATCAAACCCCTTAGTACTAGCTGTATATCACCATTAAGGTACAAGTGTTTCACCCAGTTCAATAGCTGCTATTACTGCTTGCATAAAAAAAGCTTTTGCTCAGCCAAAGTATATACTGTACATATAATTATTCTTTGGTCTTAGTACTGTGCTTCCACTAGGTGGAAGTATACAACCTTAAAAAGGAGTCATATGCACAATTACCATATGTGCCAAAATAATGTATGTTGCTCAGGTAAAATTAAGCTTAACAGTATTATATCGTTATTGCTTTTGTATGTAAATCTAATCTGCACATGTGTATTTTACAGTGCGTAATATGTAATTTACTTTATAAATTATTGCATTTAACAAAAACTTAATCAAAATGCACTTCAACTGTTTTGCTTGCTCCTTTCTGTAATACCTGCCAGCAAAAAGCATATTTCTACTTACTATTTTGTTAAAATGTTCAGACCAGTAAAACATGTGATAGCATGTGTACTGTGTATGAAGGGGAATACAAGTTGCAGTGTTTGGAGCAAAGACACATTGCTTGGAGTGTATTTCTACTTTTCCAGCCACATTGAGATAACACCTATTTTATATGTGTTACATGTTTTTTTTTTTTTATGTAATCTTTATTTCGGAGTTTTCATACATTTATGACAGAGAAAACATGGAAAACAAGGATATTAGGGTCATACAATCAGAGACAATACAGTCCGGATTAATCAGTTAGCTGAGTGCCATCTGGCCCAACTTATACATGTTCAACAAGGTTTTTCCGGCTGGTCATGATCAATGAGCTCAATTACCCTATTAGGGGGAACTAGGGAAGGAACCTGGGAGGCGGAGTAGGAGGGGAGGGGATCAAGGGTGCAATGTAGAAAACAAAACAAAAAAACAACATACAGATCCTGCATGTGACCAACAGTGGTCAGCCTTAGGGTACCACTAACTGACTTTAACTTAACGTACTTAAACACTTTACTGCCTGCCAAGTGCTATAGGAAATATGACATCGGTGGACAGATCAGGTTCACTTCACTGCATGTTATTGCCGTTCGGTAGTAGCCGAATCCTGGTTATAGTGAAGCCAGGTAGCCCAAACAGAATAATGTTTTGCGTACTTATCGTTACATGTAGCCAGCCATTCCTCCGAGCTCTGGATATCCGAGACCAGTCTGCTCCAATCCTCCACCGAAGGCACCGTTGTCTGCTTCCAATGTCGGGGGATTAAACGCTTGGCCGCGTTTAGGAGATGGGGAATAAGACTGGATCTATATTTGGATATACCCTGAGGTACCGAGTGTAGAAGAAAGGGGGCCGGGAGGAAAGGCATCTCTATTCCCAAGAGGGTATGAATCTGAGATTGAATCTGTCGCCA
>NW_017308270.1:169602-224340 GCF_000935625.1 Nanorana parkeri | reverse complement strand
GGAGAATATTTGAAGTTTCAAACTCCGTGAATCTTACCCCCATGTCCCTTTCCCACTCTGCTAGGAAGTGTAGCGACCCCTGGGAGTCCAATTGTAGCAGTAGCTTATAGAGCAGTGAGAGGGACCTGGAAGGTGGGCTCGAGGCCCTACATATACTCTCAAACGGTGTGAGAGATGTTAGCGGGCGAACTGGGGTTTTCAGAGAATTATGAAAATGTGTCAGTTGCCTGTGTCTCCAAAAATCAAATGGGAACGAGCCCCATCGCGGGCGCATGTCTGAGAGAGGCATTAGTTTATTGCCTACCAGGTATTTTGATCAGCCAGATCTGACACCCTGAGAGCCACCTGGGAGAGGGAATTGGACCAAGACATTCAGACGGATGACTGGGAATCGACTTTTTTATTGAAAAAACACATACGATTGCACATTGGATTCACTGATTACCATTAAAAACATAGTAGAAAAAAACATACAGTCATAAATTATATGTGGATCGATCCTCATTAATGTTAGCCTTAAATCCCCACCATGGGGGTAAGTGACCGATATAGCTATTGCTTCGGTCTCTTTTCCTCCATTTACTTATCACGCGTGTGTCAGCCTACATGAACTACAAAAATCAAAGGGATGGTCCCAAACATAGGAGAGGAAAAGGTGAGGGGAAAAAAAGAAAGAAAGATTTTCTTCTGATTTTCCCTGTTCAGATATAGTGAAGGAATCTATACAGATCTATAATTTGCAACACTAACTTTCTCTGTTTTCCGTTGGATTGTTGGTATTTTCTAGATGTTGCTTATTTATTTGATGTTTGCTGTGTAGATGTCTCCTTAATTCGTAGAGGTTTATTTTTGCTTTTACTCCCAAAATATTCTGCCTTTTATTTTCTGTTTGTTGTTGGAATTTTGAGTTCTCTGTTGTTTGGTGTTAAATGCCACTGACTTCGGTTTGGCCGTGTGTGCAATTAACTCCTTCCTGCTCATCAGCAATGTGTTACTCTAATCAGAGCGGTGAGGTGTAACAAATCCTTTTGTTTTGAGGGGAGGGGAGTTTTCTCACGGACAGACTATCACTGGATTATCATTGATTAACCAACCGCCTGACTTTTTCTACTCTTTCTCCTTGTATTTAATGTTGAGTGTAGATGTTGTAAATCTCTACCTCAGAGTGATATTTAAATGGTGTCCTTAACGGATATATATAACACTTTTTTTTAATCACTCACGTTACTGTAGTTTTCTCAAAGTCCGGGCGGTTTGGGGATTTTTCCAGTGTAATTCAATCATCCACTTAGGTGTAAGTACGTCTCGCTATTTCCTCAGGGAGATATCTGTTGTCGTCTAATCTCCAACAATAGGTACGAGTAGTGTCTTTACTTCGTGGATCTTTTTGAAGTCTCCTGGATATTCAGGATATAGTCTGTCCGTCTGTGAGAGCCACCAACCCCAATTCCGGATTATTACCAAGATTGGCAAATCTTTAAAGTCAGGTTTTCAGGATCATATATCCACTTGTGGTGTGATGACTGCACGTTTGATCTCTGTCTATCTGTCGACGCGTTTCGCCCCTCCCATTATACGGGGCTTCGTCAGGACATAATTGAATGTTGGGAGAGAAGTTCCTTAAATAGTAGGGTCACGCCCCTTTCTTTTCATTTTTTATATCCACCTTCATTGGTTTAAATTCTAAAGTGCAATTCTCCCTCCTTTGATGTAACCTTCTATCAGTTTCATTAGACAGTATCAATATAGAGTTTACATTTCTCTATTATGAAAAAAATAAAACGAAAAAATAATAATTTCTACATTGCCGTGTTTATAAACAGATTTCTACTTTTAACCGATGTCTTACTCTTAGGATGGATGGTCCCCGTAAGTGTGGATCAGTGGAGAAGATGTGGATCCATTGTGGAGATTGGTTATAAACAGTTTGTCTTATAAAAAGACATTATGACTGCATTCATTGTTTAATCCTATCGGAATCATTGTATTTAATCTATAGATCCACATCTTCTCCCGCTATTGGAGGATCCTATCAAAATCTCCTCTACGGGGGAGATATTTAATACATAAATGACTTTGACTTTGAACCCATCTGGGACCCCCTTATGATGTTCAAAAAAATGTTGGGCTAGGGGACTGTCTATGTCTCTCTTTTTGATATCATTTAGGTGTTCACCCGGCGGGAACCACAGGTATCCCCCCACAGGAGCCAGAGGTGACATATTCGGCGCCAAGGTGCCATGTGTATTAATAACATCCCATAGGCGAAGTGTGTGGGCAGTAAGTGGGGAGGTGGTTTTTAACCAGGGGGTGTGCGCTAGATTTCTCCCTGCCATACCCTTCTCTAGAGCTACCCATAGTTTGTCCCTCACTTGAAAATGCCAGTCTAAAATCCGCTGGAGGACTGCAGCCTTGTAATATAGTTGTAAGTCCGGGAGGCCCAAACCTCCCGACTTTTTAGTTCTTTTCAGAATGGCAAATGCAAGTCTGGATCTTCGCTGTCTCCAGACAAAGCCTAAAAAAAGGCTCCGCAGTTGACGAAAGAATAGAGGGGGCACCGCCACGGGGAGCATCTGGAAGAGGAACAGCAGTCTAGGGAGGATCGACATTTTCAGTATGTTCACTCTGCCTATCCAGGAGAAAGCATCTCTATCCCAGGATTTGAGGTCTCCCTCCACTCGCGAGTTTGTGCTCCGCACTCCCCACCTTGACTCCGTGTATGTTCGGGTTGTCCCTGATCTTTTGTAGTAAAGGTTCTAGGGTAAGCGCGAAGAGCAAGGGTGAAAGTGGACATCCCTGCCTGGTCCCATTCCGAATCGGAAATGGCGACGACAGAGCTCCGTTCACCTTCACCCGGGCCGTAGGCGAGGCATAAAGCGTGGAGATCCAGGCCATGAAGTTGCGTCCCAACCCCCGAAGTCGCAGCGTCTCCTCCATAAACGCCCAGTCCACCCTGTCAAACGCCTTCTCCGCATCTACCGAGAGGAACAAGCAGGAAGGCGGAGGTGACCTATTGTGGGACCAGTGTAAGATATGAACGGCTCTGAGAGCATTGTCTCTGGCCTCCCTCCCCATGATAAAGCCCGTTTGATCCGGGTGGACTAGGGTCGGTAGGAGAGATTTCAGTCTGTTGGCTAGTATTTTTGAGAAGATTTTAACGTCAACATTGATCAATGAAATCGGGCGATAGCTTTGAGGCTGCATGGGGTCTTTCCCCTCCTTCGGGATGACCGAGATGTGGGCCATCAACGCCTCTCGGGGAATGCTTCCACCGTTTGCTAGAGCGTTGAGGTATCTACACAGGTGATCCCCCAGGATGGGGAAAAAAGTGTGATAGTAGGCTCTCGTATATCCATCAGGCCCTGGGCTTTTACCCCCCGGCATGGATTTCACCACCCCTTCCAATTCAAGAAGGGTGATCTGCCTATCCAATATCTCGGCCACCTCAGGGGAAATGGCAGGGCCACCAGCGTCAGTCAAGTAAGCACGTATACGGGAGCGGCGCTGAGCCTCAGTCATGGGTGAAGCCGTCTGTGCTAAATTATAAAGGTCAGCGTAATAGGAGCGGAAGGCCTCCGCTATTTTGGAAGTATGGAGCACCTCGTCTCCGGACTTGGTACGGACTTTGTGCACATGCGTCATCTGTCTACGTTTTTTTAAAGCGTTAGCAAGGAGTCTACCGCATTTGTTACCGTGTTCATAAAATCGGTAGGATATGTATCGCAAGCGCTGTTTAAGTCGTTTATCCAGTAAGGAAGCCAACTCTGACCTCAGTGCGGCTAACACAGTTTCATCGGTGGAGCTGCCTGAGCATTTATGAAACATTTCCGTTACTCTAACAGCTGCGAGGAGCTCCGATAGTTCTCTCTGCCTAGCCTTTTTAAGGCGGGCGCCGTGTGCAATAAGCTCACCGCGTATAACTGCTTTGTGACCTTCCCACAGGGAATCTTCACCCACATCTCCTGTGCGGTTGAGAGCAAAATATTCGGAGATCGCTGTTGTAACCGATCCTCTTATCGAGGTGTCGTCCAAGAGCGATTCGTTTAGGCGCCATGTCCATTCCCGCGGTTGCAAGCCCGGCAGAGAGACAGTCAGGGCGATTGCAGCATGATCTGAGAGCGTTATCGAGCCAATGTCTGTATCGAGAACGTTGTCTAAATGGTATTGGTCGATGAACAGCAAGTCTATACGCGAGTAAGTGCCATGTACAGCGGAATAGTAACTATAGTCCCTTTCATTGGCATGAAATGCTCGCCAGCTATCTATGAGGGCCAAGGGTTGCAATGCTTTCCTGAAGTGTTTCAGGGCTGCGTAAGATTGAGGGGTGCGCCGCGTTGAGGTGTCCAGGGTGGGGTCCGGGCAGAAATTTAAATTTCCTCCCAAGAGCAACACCCCCTCCTGGAAGGAGTGAAGCCTGGGGAGGACCATATCAAAGAAGGTCAGCTGTTGGGAATTTGGTGCGTAGACCGTGGCAAACGTGACCAGTATACCCTCTACTTGCCCCTTGATAAACAAGAATCGCCCATTAGGGTCTGAGCGTTGCTCTAGGAGGTTGAAGCTTCAATTCTTGTGGAATGCTATTGCTACCACCCTAGATTTAGAGGAAGGAGAATTGCTGAAATACCATTGGGGAATAGGTGTGTGGGCAGGCGGGCAGTGGATTCTTGCGTGAGATGTGTTTCCTGCAACATGACAACCTGGGCTTTAAGCTGTTTCAGTTCTGACCACAACTTACTGCGTTTGGCGGGAGAGCTGAGACCTCTGACATTGTAGGAGACTACCTTAAGGCTCGTCATGGTGGAAGCGAGGTGCGGGTGCGGCGGAGAAGATGGAGCAGAGCATGGTGTGCGGGTACCCAGTCAACCTGTAGGCATGGATCTAACAAAATACAAGGGGAGAAAAAAAAAACAGTTAAACCATTGCAAAACAATATGAACCACTAAAGTCCTTTTCTGAAAAGGCATCCGCCCTCCATAGGGGTGTGGTCTGCCCTCCGGGAAAGGTTTGTCAAGAAACCGACTGTTCTTGAATCCTAAGAACATTCCTACTGGGGGAACAAAGTAGGGCGCCATGGAGGCTGCGGCTCCCTGGCATGGGACCCTCTGCTAAGAAGAGGAAGAAATAAAACAGAGTTATGTGGTCTGCAATCACATCTTGCAGCTTGCGACATCAGAAAAATTAACCAAAAATATAGGAGTGTTAAGCCATCCGACAACAATCTTGTATGGAGAAGTTTGGTGAAAGGAAGGAGTTCCTCGGGCGGTCACTCAGGAGAGAAAGGACCTTCTTCAGCCCGTGTGGTTATCCGCTCCCGGAGCGATCCAGAGCCCCGGACATCGCTCTAGGGGTGCGATTGGGACAGGAGCCGACTCTCCGCCAGGGAGGAGGTCCCTGCGGCAGGGGGATGTCATCATCTTCTCGGTGCCAGGCAGGGAGATCCACCGGCGGCAACTCCAGTTGGTGTAGGAAGGTGGATACGTCGCCTCTGTCTCGCAGCACCGCTGTCTTCCCGTTCTTTTTGGCAATCAAGCTGAAGGGATATCCCCACCGGTAAGTAACATTAGCGGACACCAGTACATCCAGTAGGGGGCGCAGGGCTCTTCTCATGGCCAGGGTGCGTCTTGAGAGGTCAGGGAACAGGGATACCTTCGCCCCATCAAAGTCTACGTTAGCCCGAGAACGCATGCGGTGCATAATGGATTCCTTCTCGGAGTACTTATGTAGTTTACAGATGACATCTCTAGGCTTTTCCGGGTCCTGATTAGGCGGGCGAAGGGCTCTGTGAACTCTGTCTATTTCAATGTGCGTGGAGACAGACCTTTCCAGAATTTGATGGTCTTGGGGCCCAGTTGCCTCCTGTAATCCCCGTAAACGTATATTAGAGCGACGGCTTCTGTTTTCAAAGTCGTCTAATTGGTTTGATAAGTCTGCAATAACAGAGTCCTGCCTGTGAACTTTATCCTTGAGTAGGGTGATAGTGTTCAGGGCCTCAGTGTACTGCATTTCCAGCTTTTCCACTCTCTGCCCTATGTGAGCTGTATCTGCTCTGATTTCTGACAGGGCCTGCAGGTGTAGCCCCTCCACGTGGGAGACAAACTCCTGCAGATCTGCTTTAGTGGGCAGGGATCTGAGCACGGCCCTCAGGTCCCAGTCTGTGTCTTCTCCCTCTGAGAGTCCCCCCTCTGAGTGCCCTGATCTCGGGGATCTGCCCGATTGTGAAGGGCTCCCCTCAGTAAACACGGCCAGAATCGGGGTGGGGCGAGGGACACCTCGGGATGAGCTGGCGGGGAGAGCGCCGTCCGGCGCCATATTGGCTGCGGCCCTGTTGCTCGTCCTCCGGTCATGGAGGAATATGTCCAGTGCTCCCCTTTGGGGCCGGGGGGTGCTCAGATGCCTCGAGGAGGTCCTCCTTTTACCTGCCATTGTCGGTGGTTCAGCGGGGAATGTCAGATGGGTTCGGATGCAGAGGGTAAGCACGGAGCCGAGATCAAGTGAGGCTGTCCTCCATTGCGTCCAGGCCACGCCCCCCAAATAACATTTATTTTAACAAGAATTCATGTTATTTTATCCTACCAGCAGGTGGAGCGTTGAACTCATTTTCATGCTTTCCTGTATTTTTCTAGCTTTCTTTGTTGTATAAACCTGTTTGCCTCCCAGATCCCTATGAAATACCCAATACCTCTAAGTATGAGAGACCAGGTGACATGAGTAGCCAATTGCCAGGCTGTCATACGGGGTGGGGATAGATATGTGGTAGTGCTGCACCAGTACGAGTAGAAATCAGTTTTGATGGAAATCTGAAAAAATGGGGGGCATACTCCTTGAAGGAGGTAACCTGTGATAACAGTATGTGTGTACTGTATGGACCTGCTGCCTCTCTGGTCGCTATGGAGGGATCGGTCATTAGAAGACCAAATCCTGGATGTGTGGTTAGAAGTGCCTCTTAAAAA
Source organism: Nanorana parkeri (assembly GCF_000935625.1). Lineage (NCBI taxonomy): Eukaryota > Metazoa > Chordata > Amphibia > Anura > Dicroglossidae > Nanorana > Nanorana parkeri. Next base: position 217,390 of record NW_017308270.1, on the reverse strand, counting down.
AGTGTCTCTTGCTTGAAAGTTTGTTTAGGTTGTTTATTTGGATGTATATGTCCGATACAGCCAACGTGTTTTGGGGGAATCAGACTCCCCGTTCTTCAGGTTTTGAGCAACAATAATAAATAGTGAATTGAGGAAAAGCTGTACTTCATAGTCTAAACCAGGGCTGGATGAGCATTGAGTTTCAGTGTCACCCATTTGCAATAAGAACTAGATCTGTTAGGGGTAGGGGAAGTTTATTTGGCAGAGTGTGTACTTTGCCTTGGGGTTTAAGCATTGACCACGGAGGCAGAAGAGTGTCGGGAAGGTAAGTAGTAGCAGCGGGGAGGGTCGCTATCAAGTAAAAAAACAAAAATGTAATGTAGGGCTCTTATATCAGTTCATTGGACAACATAACTAGTCAGTGAGTGATAACAAAATGTTGTCTGGATTGTGGGGAGGGGACAGACACATGTGATATTTCCCAGGTGACCCTTAGATTTGGAGATCCATGAACGGGATGTTTCCTAGCTGTCATTGCCAACTCACAGGCTGATGTTACTTGTTGCCTGGAGTCGCTGTTTATTAATGACGAAGCTCATGGCACCCACAGCACAATGAGAACCCATGATTCGTAGGGATGTGTTAAGTAATGTGCAGGCTCTCCCTGGTATATTTATACAATCCATGTAGATCATGCTGTAATGAAAAGGAGATGCATTTTAATATTATCACACTGCTACAGATATTTATTTAAGCCATCCATTGTTAAACTCCTGAAATTGGCAAACATTCAACAACTGTCTTTAGCTAGAAGGAACTACCTTTTAAAGCAATGAGTTCTGAAAGTTGGCCTTATAACCTTTCTGTGCTGCCTTCCAATTTTTTGGTTCATTTTAGCAGCCGTGTAGATTTCAGTAGCCGTATAGCAGCAATCAGTGCATGCAATAGAATGAATCCAAGCCACTGAATACCTAAACTACCAGTATCGTTAAATGTCCATTGCCAAACACTTTGTGCACATCATTTATTTTACAAATTTTGTAGTGTTGACACTTTTTCCGTAACGTTTTTGCAGAGCACAGCACCATTCAGCATCATTACCATCAGTGTCTGCTCTAGCAGAAGCTGATCGTCTAAGAGCTCATGCACATGGCCATTTGTTAGCATCTGAGCTGCTTTTATCTCCCATACAAGTCAATGTGAATGCAAATGGAACTCAAGGAAACTTCTTGAGTAAGGTAAACCAAAGCAACTCAAAAGTAAGTCAAAGACGATTTCAAGGCACACTGTGATCCATGTACACGAGTCTAATCTCTATGCCTCAGTTATGTACTGACACACAAATAAAAGAGAACTATGGGGTAAGTGTTTCTCTTTAGGGTTAGGAGGACATATACTAACCTCCTCCCGTGACCCAAAGCTCAGTACATCACTTGCTATTGCCCGCGATATACTGAAAGCGCCACAGCCGAGACGGATCCTGACAATGCTGTCGAGATCCACCCAGCTGCGTGAGTGACAGCGGGCTCTGCCTATCTAGAGGCAGAGCTAGCTGTGTCCGCTCCCCACTCAGCACTGGAGGATCGGAGAGGGGTGGAATCCCTGCGGTGAGCCGTGACTGACAGTCACCGCTCACTGCAGGGAGACAATCGGGAAGTGAGCAGATCGGCTGCATGTTTCTGCTCACTTCCCGATCGATAGAGCTGACCTGTAACAGCTTCTTTGTCACAGGTCGGCTCTAACTATGAGTGGAAATCACTCACCTCATAGTTCTCCTTTAAATCATATGTTAGGAAATATACAATACATGCACATTTCCCCATGTTTTATCCATTTGAAGTGATCTAAACCCAAAAATGTAACTGGCAGCTTGCCAGTCCATGGTGGCAGCATTAGTTTAGAAGCCTCACCTGGTTGGATCAGGAGGGGCGCCGCCGCAACAAAAAGAAGAAAAGAGCCCAGAAGAGTGGGGCGGGGGTGGCTGGGGGTGTGGATGGAGAACTATTCCTTGGTGCTGGAGCAACTCTGAGTCTTTGCCCCGAGTGACGGAATGTCTAGCTTCGCCACTGGGTGGGAAGATTAGTGGTTTAGAGAAGAAAGATAACATGGGTTTTGTTTTCAGCTCAGCTCACAGGAAGTGACAAAGAAACTTTATTTCTGACAAGATCAACAGGTGTTTTCTGTACTTGCAGAAAATGTTCTTAAAATAAAAACAAATGCGGCCATCAGGACTGGAAAGCTGCACCATATTACATTTTTATTTCCCTGACAGCTCCATGGCAGCACACAAATGGGATGGCCCCGCCTCCCTACCAATCTGATAGGACGTTTAACTCATAAATCTTAGCACCCCCCAGTCCTCAGCGTTCCTCTTTTTTCCTCCTCCTACTACTGATGGAGGTGGGGAGTTGCCTACCTGGCGGAGGTAAAGCCTCTGACCGTCCACCCTGGGCCGCACGGTCGGGTGTAGTCCCCCAGGTTCGCCTAAAGGGCCATGATGGGGGAGCCTCGCTGCTGGTCCCCGAGGCGGCAGGAGTTGCCCAGTAACACTGGGTTCATTAGGGTGGTACACTGTCCCCCTGTTCCGGCGGTTGCTGGAACGCAGGGTGGTACACTGTCCCCCTGTTCCGGTTTAGCCTCCGCCTTCGTCCTATCAGATTGGTAGGGAGGCGGGGCCATCCCATTTGTGTGCTGCCATGGAGCTAGTCAGGAAAGGAAAATTGCGGTAAGTATGAAATACAATTTTCCTGGTTTTTGGGCCCTTCAGAAAGGCTTTCACTTTTTAAAAGTTAAAATGATGTACAGATTCACTTTAAATGAGAGGTAAAATTATGCACAAGAAATGAAACAGGAACGTCACATTTTCTCCCATAATCGAATACAAAACAATCAGGAAAATAAGGTTTGTCGTAGACAGCTTGGGCCCCTACACAGACTTATGTATGAGTAAGCGCATTGTCAGAAATTGTTATAGCACTTTAGTAAATCGTTTCCTTTTCCTGCTGAAAAGATAATTTCCCCCTGCTATGGAAGTCCTACGTTAGGTGATGCTTAGTCTGAAGTATTATATCAGTCCCACGCTGTTCCCCCTGCCAGTGCTATCACAGTTTCTATATGATTCATGCTAGTCAATCTTCACTCTTGAATTCCTTATTTTAGTTAAAGAAGAGATTAAGTCAAGGCAAAAATAACGTCTGTGCATACGTCAAAGCTGATCTCCAACCTTCCTGGGGAGGCTGGGGAATTTTTGTGTTTTGTATTGATCTCCAACCTTCCCTTCAGTCTTGCACAGTTGTACAGGCTCCTTTTCTGTGCTGAAATTTCTCAATCTGATTACACTGCACACTGTCAGCTTCTCACAGTGTACATCAGAATCTGTAGAGAGTCAGATAGAGCCCACCTCATTTCCTGGCTTAAGGAAATCCAGTATCATCTATTCAGAAACTGCTTGATAGTAAAATATTTTCTTAATGAATGGGAAGCCTCTGTGCTTTCCATTCATTTAGAACAGAGGCTGCAGAAAAATGGATTGAGGACTTTGTGTCCTCAATTTCTTTTTCTATTTTAAAAGGGAAATATGAGGGGGCTGTTTAGACCCCTAATATTTCAATATAGCCAAACATTCCCATAGACACACTTGTAAACCTTGTGGACATCCTTCCCAGATGAGTTGAAGCTGTTAAAGGTGCAAAAGGTGGGCCAACTCAATATTGAACCCTACGGACTATGACTGGGATGCCATTAAAGTTCATGTGCGTGTAAAGGCAGATGTCCCAATACTTTTGGCAATATAGTGTATTCTGAATACACCCCTATGTGTTTGCCTGTAGTTATCTAAAGGACTGCAGCGCTGAACACTGAAAAATGGCCTGGCCAGGAAGGGGGTCTAAACACCTGGTCTTGAAGTGGTTAATGGAAAGAGGATCATTAATTGTGCTGAATGTGTATATTTTCCCCTGGAGGTAGCGATTGGTTGTAGTCTGTAAAAAAACATGGCTGAGTTGGTTAACACACAGGAGGAATTCCAGAGGAGAATCCCATTTCTAGAGTTCTGGAGAGATGTAAGCAGACAATGCATGTTGAAATACACTGGCATCCACCCAGTACTGAAATATCAGGTTTGGGAGAATTTGCCTTTGTTTATTGTCTAAACATGGCTGACAAAGTAACGTGACCCAGGAAAGTACATACCTATTTTCTTTGAAGCCTTGCTAAACTGCCCGGACAGCTTTTCACCCATAAGTCATGTTGTTAGAAACTGATTATATATAACTTCTATTGGCATTTTTACACATTTTACATTTGCATGGACTTTTATTTTAAGTTGTTTCCCACACAAGGCCATAAGACATAACGAAGAATTCAATATACTGTAGATTCACAACAATGTAGTCTTATGAGGCCTGTAAATGGTGGTAACTAAGCATAAGGAAAGAGTTCTCATTTTGCTTTACAACTTTAAAGTGGAACTGAATGTAAAAGTGAAAACGTATGTTATAGGGAACTTTTAAAGAAGTTTATTGTGCCTAAGCAGTACCTGTAATAAGAACCTTTTGTATGGAATTCCTTCAGAAAATAGCAGAGCACTCCCCGCTATGTGAGTGTGCCTACAGCCCCATAGCTTTATATCTACAGTTTAAGATCCAAGGTACTGCTGCCTCTGACTGCTACAAAGTCCTCCTGAAAGTGTTGAATGCTGAAGATTCTTCAGGCATCGGTATCACTTAGATCAGTGATGTAGGTGGCAGGAGAGAAAAGTACGGTATTAAATGTCCTCTTTGCAGATGGAACTTTTATTTACATTTCTACTGCAGCAACAGTCACTTAAAAATCCTAGTAAAATGTCCAGGAAGGAATGGGTCCTTACAAATTCAAATTATGGTGCCAGGCTCCATTGGTGAATTATCCAAAATATAAAATAAACATAATACTGGGTGGACCAGCCACAAGAGGCCAACACCTTTGTGATAGGATGCAGGGAATGGATGGCAACACCAACCACTGCAGGCCAATCCTGCCTGTGGACTCTCCAAGATAATTCAGCAGGTAATGCAACTAACTAGTGCCTATCCACAAATGAAGTAAGGTTTGAGCATTGCTGGCCTGACAAACATGAGACATGACAGTCAGAGGTGGGATGTGTCCACAGAATAAATGTTGATTAAACATACTATTGGCAGACATACCTGGTCCTATCTCCTGGGCTCATAAGGCAGTCAGCACCCCAAAAATCAGTTTTCATATAAACACAGAAAGACAGATGAGTGATGGTAGAAAATGGCAAAAATGAACGTTCTTCAGATATTTTCTTTTCAGGTCAAACATATTGTGATATAATACTGCATTATGAGCACTAGATGGTGTTCTTGAGCATAAGAAAGAAATACTTATTTCCTATGCTCCCCATTGACAGGTGACCTGTATCCCGGTAAAATGACCGTGGCCCAGCCTACATGCCAGGCACCACCTGCAGCTCAGTCCTACCAGCTTGGGAGGATTGGCCTGTGTGTTCTGTTGGTGCCTAGTTTAAACCTAACAAGCCCTGCTTTCGGGGTTTGTGATAGGTTTCTTCATGTGCTTTACTAACTGTTAGTATTGTACCTGAATCTTGGCCTGCTTGTGATCTGACCCTTACCTATTTACTGACCATGTCTCTGCCTGCTTTCTCGGCTGCCCTCATGCTATATTCCTCTGATCACGTTTTAGCCAAGGCACCAGTCCCACCATCCTCTGGACATCTGTATCTTTCTGATCCAGAGGTACTTTTGTTCTACCATTGCTCTGCTCCTTGTGCTACCTGGCCAGAGAGTAGAGCATCGTAATAAGTCCCTAGTGCAACCAAGTTCTACAAGGCCAGCTTGCCTTAAGGGAAGGGTGGCTGCTATAGGTGAAGCTACAATAGCCAGCTATACTTTTTGACCACTTGTACAGGAGTGCAATTACACACCGCAAGGATAGGTCCAAACCAGGTGCAACTGTTCTCTGATCAACACTGAAAACTCAACTGGCAAGTACAGGAACTTACACTCTCCTACCAGGAACAAGCAGTCTCTCTGAGCCTAATGAACCTAAGGTCCATTTGCCTGATCATTTCTCTGGGGACCGTAGTTTCTTTTCAAATTGAATAAATAACTGCAGACTCTACTTCCAACTCAAGCCCTGCTCCTTGGGCATTGAGCAACAGCAGGTCTACATCATTATCTCCCTCTTGCAGGGCGATCTCCAGGCTTGGGCATTCAGCTCACCCCCTTCTACTACAGCCATGTCCAACAAGATGCCTGGAGGCTGGGCTGTGGCGGCGGTAAACTGGCTACCAGCCAATGAGGAGTTAGAGGTGCAGCTGTGTTACCCAGCAACAGGATGCTGATCGCTGAAGCCACCTGAGTAATCAGAAAAATGCCAGGAAGTTGATTGATCACCGTGGGACTCGTGGGACTCTTGAAGCTCCAGCTTAAGGTAGGTCCTTAAACATGACCCCATTGTTTGCTTATTTTGCAATCTTCTGAAATGAGCACCCGTAAAAAGTTTTTTCATGAAATTGGCTGGCAAAGAGGTGTTTGTACAGATCACAGAGAAGCCATAGACATGCAATGGTCCAATTCTTCTATGGCTAATAATCCAATGTCTGAGAGAAACTTTACAGTTTCAATCCCTGCAGATTTGCAGTCTGTGCCTCACTCCACTATAGGGTCTCTCTCCTCCTTCAACCATACATTCTCCATATTGCAAAATAACTAAACGACCCCTCATATTGGTGTTGTCAGATGGGCAGAACTGAAAAGTAGAGACAGAAGAAGCCGGTGGATGAATAAACCCTTCAGCATTCACAAAAAGATGAAATATCATCTTCGGGTAACAAGAACCATCTCGTTTTATGGGTCCAATATATTTTCTATCAAAACAATTATGTTAATTTCCCTGCTCTGTATTACCGCCATTTGTACCGCATTTACCTCCAGACTTGCATAGAGCTAATCTCAGCTTTCTTTAATTACCTTTGATTGCTTTGTACATTTCTCTTTGTTCATCCACAAAGCTCACAAGAGAGATTGTCCCTTTATTTATTTTCTTTTTATCACCAAACAGAGATAATTATTTAATTCCTCTAAGCCTGCTTTGATAAAGCAAATTGTTTTGCGAAGACTCATTAAACTTTAATCTCTTTCCTCTGGATTTTCTCATTGAGTAATGTGACAAAATATGAGAGATCAGCGAGAAGGACTGCACCCTGCCACCAGCCCACCACTGCCTACAGTGATGACACTCACCATTGTGTTTCCACATCTGTCCCTTGGCTTTTCAGTCTTCATTATTTGATATCAATCACAAAAATAGTTCACCTCACAGGTGCCTATTACTGTATTGCCCATGGTCATGTACTATACAGCTCCCTTTCTCATTACTTTGTACTTATCCTGATTTACTTTCTCCTATGTCATACCTGACAGAGAAATCACTGTTTACAACAGTCTCCATGCTCCCTAAGTGGTATTGTGGGTGCTCAATCTCTTCACACATTCACACCACTTGTTATCATCTTCAGTTAAAGTGGATCCATCATGAGATATATTTTTTCATGTTAAGTGCAACCATACTGAGTAATGTGTAAGTGTAATATATCCATATATTTATGACCTCTCAGATCTCACTACTCCCGCTGTCAATGCCTTTGTTTCTCTTCTCCTCATGACGGAGCCATCTTTGTCCAGGCATTAGCCAGGGTCAGAATTTACTAGACTGAGATGCTGGTTTAGAGATGACAACGTCATGTATATCATGCCCATGCAGTTCTTGGCTAAACTCAAAAATCTCCAAAGATGATGTCACATGGGCGACTCTGTTGCTAACGATCCTGCCGCTGGTGATTTGTTGAAATTGCTGAATTGCTCCTCTGTAGCTGAGGCAGAGATATCGCTTCCATTACTAGTAATCGAGATTCAGCAGAGTTCGGGCCAGCGACAGAGCTGCATCTGGCTACGGGGGAGCAATTCCATAAGGACAGACAGACAGTCTCTTTATGACCCTGCTGCTAGTGATTTCTCTCCATTGGTAGAATAGTCCATCTAACATCAGCCTAAAGCTGGCCATAGACCTATAGATTATCTGCAGATTTTCTATGGTCAGATGGAAAAAGTGCAACAGATTCCTCCATCTACGCTAAACTGTGTGGATGGAGCAATCTCCCACTGGGCCAAGCTTCAGTATCTTTCTAGTTGGCCCTGCTGGCTCTCAAAAATCCTGAATGATCAGATTGGATGCAGGCATTGTTCAGGTATTTTGACAGCCAATGGGGCCGACTAGCAAGATACTGAAGCTTGGCCCAATGGGAGATTCCTCCATCCACTCAGTTTAGCGTAGATGGAGGTATCTGTTGCACTTTTTCCATCTGACCATAGAAAATCTGCAGATAATCTATAGGTGTATGGCCAGTTTAAGGCCCGATTCACACATGAGTGGAGCATCTTTGGTTTTTTTTTCTGGCTTATTTTTTGTAAAGGTGTTTATGTGCATGTTCCAGGCGTGAGAATTTTTAAAATTATTTTAAGCCAGTGAAAAGCTAGTTACTAGGCAAGAAAACACATAACATGTGTTTTTCAGTTGCTTCTATTGACGTCTGTTAATTATAAATTCTGCCCCAAAAGAAGCTTATGTATTTTTTTTTCAAGCTACAGGTGTTTTGCTCCATGCAACAGAACAAATGTGAACAGTAGACACGGAAAACAATGGGATTCCTCCCGTTGAACGTTGTTGTGCTTAGGCCATCTTTTCTCAACTTTTTTTTTGTCACGGCAACCTTTAAAAGTATGCAAAATCTCGAGGCACCCCAATCTTAAATGTCATAGATTTTAAGGGGGACTCCACACAAAAACACATAAAAGGTGGGTTTCCCCCTCTACATCGAAGTGCCCCCTTCAAATCAAGATCCCCCCTGTCACATCAGCATCACCCTTTGCATCAGTAGCCCCACTTCACATAAGGAGCCCCCTTTTACATCAGAAACCCCTCTTTCATATTAGAGTCCATACCTTTGACATCAGGAGCCCCCTTTTACATCAGAAACCCCTCTTTCATATTAGAGCCCATCCTTTTCACATCAGTAGCCCCCCCCCTTTACATCAGGAGCCCCCTGTTACTTAAGAAATCCCTCTTTTATATTAGAGTCCATCCTCTTCACATCAGTAGCCCCCCTTCACATAAGGAACCCCCTTTTAAATCAGAAACCCCTCTTTCATATCAGAGTCCCTTCTTTTTACATCAGTAGCCCCCTTTACCTCAGGAGCCCTCGTCATCTCAGTCTTCATTCCCTCTTCACATAACAGTCCCACTGTCACAAAATTTTGAGGCACCCCTGAGGAGGCCAGGAGGCACGCCAGTGTGCCACGGCACCCTGCTGGGAAAGGCTGACTTAGGCATTCAAGCTACACAAAGTTCACGTGTGAATGGGGCCTGACACAAGTAAGCCTCTGGGGTAGAGGAGACTGAGGAAATGTTTCCTACTGTCTGCCACAGACTGCTCTCTGTCATGGGCATTATCTCTAGGTAGAGCCACTGGACCAGAGCTCAATTACTGTTTTTTAATGATAAAATATATTGTTGCTGTATTTTGTGACATATCTAGAATTTGGTAAGCCTAGTGTCTTCAAATAGGAAGGGGAGGGGAGCGCGCACTTTTACTTCACGTCGGGTGTTTTTTGAAGGCTACAGTGGCTCACTGGGTAAGCAGACAGACTCTGTCTATTACACCTCTCCTTATATTAAGCCAGTTTATCTGAAGTATTAAGGACATAGGCAGCCAGGCAACTAGCACATCAGTGGCAACCTCTGTATTTCTCTCAGCAGAGGTTGGCTTTAAAGCAGAATTCCAAGATGTGCAAAAAGTAACCCTTGTGGTAGGGTTACTCCTGCTTGTTTGGATCCTCAATCCCACTTGGCTGCTACACCACTCCCTGCAGCCTTTTCTCCCCCGAGCCAGCAGTCTAAGGACCTGTGATGTCATCATATCTAATGCAGGTCCATTCATTCGCATTAGATGTGAGGATGCTGAGGGACATATCACAGCTGGAGCAGAGGGAGAAAGGTGAGCGCTGACTGCGGCAAGACTAAGGACTGGGTGAGTATATTTTCTTTATTCCCAACTCCTAGACCAAAACGAGCAGGTAACCCTTGGAGTGCGAGGGTTAATTTTTGCACATCCTGGAGCTCTTTTTTAACATACATGTCCCAACATAATATTATTATATAAACCATTTTTAGTGCCACCCAAGTAGGTTACAACCTGCATGGCACAGGCTTAGTTTCCAGAGACATCCCAATAGTTATTCATGGGTCCAGATGCATTTATAGAGCACCAAGTGCAGAGTACATAAACCATTCACTTCAGTTTCTTCTCCAGGAGAGCTCCAAATGTAACACCCCTGATACAATTCACATGCCAAAGTTGTAAAACTGGGTTCAGACATTAAAAAGATTCTCTGGTCATCTACAACTTATCTATGATACTTATTGAAGATGCCCATAAGATACACTTCCTCAATGCAGTGACATAATTCCACTCAGCCGTGTGAATATGCATTTCCTTGTGTCATTACTATCTTTTAAAGCCCATTTCGTGTGCACCTTACTGTATAACTGGTAACAAATTGTTGAGTGCGTTTGTCGTTTGTTTTGCATTACTATCACAGAGCCTGCCGTCTGAACTACAACTCAATGTCAGAACAATGTAACATTGCTGGAAGCAATGCATAATGGGATATGTAGTCTTGAGAAATCCAGATTCATCACATCAAGCAGCAGTGTAAGAAGTGCAAAACACACTGGGAATCCAGGAAGTAGATGAAAGTGATGGGCAGAAGGCAGAAGGCAGCGCTCACTACATAAAAGGGATTTTTTTCTAATAAGCTTTGATGAAAAACAACTCTGATATGTATTTCTATTACAATGCTGATGTTATAACAGGATAGGATAGGCTGGGAATTAAGAATTTCTTTAAGGTTTCTTTTTACCCTCGGCATTAAGGGGTTAAATAGTGTTTTATCTGTCTTAGCTTTACGCACACAGATTGAAAATCCTATTTTAAAAAATGTTCGTCATGAAGCTAGATTAAAAATCAGAGGATCTCAATTGAGTTTTAAGCGAATGGAAATGGATTCATTTGATGTCATTACATTTCTAGCATTAGATTAGTGCAGTTCATGTACATAACGAAGCAAACAGACTAATCTGTTTTGTTGCCAGTCTTACTTGGTGAAAATGGCAAATTCCTGAGTTGGGTGTAGCAGGTCTCCCAGCTCGGAGAATACACAAAACAGGAAATCACTGATGAGCAGAAACAGAATTCACATGAAACATGTTATCTTTCATAAAGAATGTTTAGTCTGCAGGTTGTACAGTGTATAGCAGTGCCCGTCTCTTCCAGCAAGCCAGCAAGACAAGTGGAAGCATCAGAGACATTTGTTTGCAATGATTTAAAGGAGTTGTAAAGTCCCAGCAAATGCTATGCTGTTACAACATCAGCATTGTAATAGGAAGACATACCGTATATACTCGAGTATAAGCCGTCCCGAATATAAGCCGAGGTACCTAATTTTAGCCAAAAAAACTGGGAAAAAGTATTGACCCGAATATAAGCCGAGGGTGGGAAATGAGGCAGCTACTGGTAGATAGATACCATTAAAATACATTAATATTTATTTAAAAGAAAAATAACCTAGCTCTGTAAGTGGAAAAGGGGGTACAGGGCTACATATCATGTACTACGGATCATTTAACCCATTCATATTAGCAGAGGATAATTGTAAATCTATTGTTCAGTGCACTCTATATGTAGTATATAGTACATGTACATATAGAGTGCCTGCAACAATACATTTACAATGATCCTCTGCTAACATGAATGGGTTAAATGATCCATAGTACAGGGCTACATACAGATCATTTAATACATTCATGTTAGTATAATTGTAAATGTATTGTCTGCACTGTATTAGCAGTATATACTCTATATAGAGTATATACTGCTAATACAGTGCAGACAATACATTTACAATTATACTAACATGAATGTATTAAATGATCTGTATGTAGCCCTGTACTATGGATCATTTAACCCATTCATGTTAGCAGAGGATCATTGTAAATGTATTGTTGCAGGCACTCTATATGTACATGTACTATATACTACATATAGAGTGCACTGAACAATAGATTTACAATTATCCTCTGCTAATATGAATGGGTTAAATGATCCGTAGTACATGATATGTAGCCCTGTACCCCCTTTTCCACTTACAGAGCTAGGTTATTTTTCTTTTAAATAAATATTAATGTATTTTAATGGTATCTATCTACCAGTAGCTGCCTCATTTCCCACCCTCGGCTTATATTCGGGTCAATACTTTTTCCCAGTTTTTTTGGCTAAAATTAGGTACCTCGGCTTATATTCGGGACGGCTTATACTCGAGTATATACGGTACTAGAGTTATTTTTGATAATGCAACTTGAGTGCTGCCTTCCGTCTGCCCATCACTTTTAACAACTCCCTGGATTCTTAGTGTGCTTTGCATCTCTTTTCTGTTGCTTGATGTGATGCAATCTCAATTTCTCAAGACTACATATCCCATTATGCATTGCTTCCAGCAAGAAATAATTATGTTATATTGTTCAGACGTTGAGTTGTAGTTTAGAAGGCCGGATCCATGAGAGTTGTGACAGAAGAAAGTACATATTCACAGTAGGGTTGCCACCTGCCCAGGATTGACCTGGACAGTCCGGGTTTTGAATGTTGTGTCTGGGTTTCATGTCAGATAAAACCCGGAGACACAATATATCAGGCAGACAAGAGCAACCAAAATTAAGATGGGGGCTACTGGTCCCGCACTGAAAGTAGTCTCAACTGTGATATTTACATATGAAAGGGTGGCGATATTTACATATGAATTAGCCACGATTCATTCTCCCAAAAAAATGTTTCCGTGTGTCGCTAGAGTGTTCGGGTTTCGATTGAAGAAAAGGTGGCAACCCTAATTCACAGGGAAAAATGAAATTGTGTCATTGAGGAAGTACATCCAATGGGCATTTTCAATAAGTACATTTACAGATCTCTAGATGGATATGGGTATTGGGAGTGGAATAGAAGATATGGAAATTCAATATAGAAATACAGATTTATTTTTAGTAGATACCCTGTACCATATTTCATTGTGGATCAATCCTTGCAGAATTGTTGCCATGGTCATATTGTGCTCCTGACTTCTGAAAGCCTCTAAGTAAATGTATAGAGAAGCTGATGCTGGTTGCTTCTTGGAAGTGTAAAGACTGACTGTGGAACCCCAGATGAGATGTAATGGGGTTGGTTGTGTTAGGTGCAGATCACCCTTTAGGGCCCCTTCATATCATAGCCAGGGCCAGATTATCATCACTGGAGCTTGGCATCCTTATGAAAACCCCTCAGCTGGATTCAATTCTTGTGCACAAAACATCTCCTTGTTTTCTCATATCCTTTATAATATTGTGATAGTGTGTATATTGTATATAAATATCCTCTCATTGGATGACTATTTTTACTGATAATGGAAAACAATGGATGGACAAGAGTTATACAGAGAAAAGCGGCCGCTTTGCCTCTGCTGCCTATAGGCATGTCCCTACTGTGCATCATGGTACATCTGTCTATAGTGATCTTTGTGGTGTATTACCACATGCTCATTAATTTTCATTGTTTTAGTGCACTCTATTTATTTTGAATAGGCCAGGGCACAGTCATGGACAAAATTCCAGGCCTTTACCCAGAAGGGAAAAGCCCAACTCCATTTATATTTCATTCTTTGCCCAACCCTCCCTCCCACACCTCACTATGCTGGATAAAAAAAATATATCCTTATGTAAAAGCCCTTTTTTGGTTACCTTGAGCCGCGGCACGTGATGCCACAGCCCAGAGTTTTCCTTCTTCTGTTTACTTCCTGCTTGGGTCCAGCTTTAAGTGCCTAAATCAGCTCTTGCATGATATGGGCACTTCCTATTTGATGTCCATTCTCCAGGGCCCTCTTAGGATCCAGAAGATGACCGATGCCAGCACAGGGGAGTGAAGGGAACCAGCGGTCTTAGGCACCATTGCACTATTAGATTTGCTGTCCCCCCATCTGGAAACAGTGACGGTGAAGTACCTAGAGGGGGAACTTAAGTAAGTTATATCTGACTTCATATGGGCAAACAGAAGCTTATACCGATTGGTTAGAGGTGGATGGGAAAAATATACCTTTTGACTGGAGTTGGGCTTTAAAGATAGCTGCTCTCCGGCCTCCTGAATCTGCATAATCATGTGACAGAGTTTAAAGATACTACAGGGTGGAGGAAACTTTTGCTGCTGTTTTTTGAATCCTGTAGCCTCAACCCTTCACCCCCCTTGATTTTTGAGCCAATAAATTTTGCAAAAGAAGATTGACAGAGTGGAAGTCACCGTTGGTGGGTCGGTGAGTGTCTAGGTTCACTTATAGCAGGGGTAAGCAACTCCGGCCCTCCAGCTGGGCTTTAACTACAAATTTCCAACATGACTCTGTCTGCGGGAGTCCTGCCTGTAATGGTCAGTCTTGCAATGCCACATGGGAATTGTAGTCCCACAACGGCTGGAGGGCCGGAGTTGCCCACCCCTGACCTACAGGGTAAATCACCAGTAGAACGGCTAGGAGGGCCTATAAAATCCAGCAGCTTCTTCGGGAGTTGGTATCACACTGCAATGCATTGATAAAGTGCAGCCTTTCCCACACATTTCTGCAATGTAATATATGAAGCCAGCTTAAGGCCTCATTCAAACTGCTAAGAGCCGGCCCGTACAGATCCGTGCGGTGTGCACGGCCGTATCGGGACGCTCCCGGGAAGGACAGGTGCTGCGTGTGATTGCATGGATGGATCCTGACTGCGTCTGGGCCCAGCCACCCGCACCTGCATGGACGTGCAGTTCGGGTGAGCATACGGGGGCATACTTCCATAGAGAAGAACATGCTGCTGCGTACAATCACACCCAGCACCTGTCCTTCCCGGGAGCGGCCCGATATGGCCGTGCACGCCGCAGGGATCTGTACAGGCCGACAGCTAGCTGTGTGAATGAAGCCTTAGTGTTTTATAAACTGATCCACTCACTTTTATTCCTGCCAGTTATAAAGCGTTACAAATTAAATTGAAAACATTTCACCTTCTGAATATAAACATACAGTATATGAATATTGAACTGAATTCGATATACTGTAAGAGCTATAATTACTACAGCAGCTATTGTAGTTTTAACATTCTGCAGGCATCAGATATATTATAAGTGACCAGGGAATAAATGAAGAATGTATCAAAACTGCACTATAAACAGTCACAAGAGAATATTTAGAACTATGCCACCATATCCGGCGGTGAAGAAACAGCTTTCCAACCACTCCGGCTAATTGTCTTGTGCTGGGATCTAATGCAGTAGGTATATCAAGCGCTCATCTAGCCATTGCATTGTTACTTTACGATTATGTAATGTTTGCCAGAGCACATTTTGCATATGTTTGTTCAGGGTCAGCAGCCTCACGTGCACAGAGGCTAACTGCTGTCAGAGAGAGCATAACCTACAATGACGGGGAGAGTTATCAAGGAGCCGTAAAGGGATTGCCTGAGACAAAGATGTGCCATTTGTTCATTCATGCACCACATTTACAGTACTTCTGTAATCTCTATTGAATATGATTTACATAAGAGAAGACACATTTGCAAACAACCATGAATCGCCCACTGAAGAAAGCTCTGCATAAGCCTCCCAGACAATAGAAGGCAGGATATCGTTGAATACTAACTGCTCATTAGCTTTCCTAGTTAAAGTTTTATTTACATTGCTGTTAATAAAGATGACTGCACACAAATACAGTAATTGGACAGTAATAACCATTCTCTGTTGCAGAAGCCTGCTGAGAATTCCGCAGCTCAGAGAGGTGCAGAAGACACGGTACAGACCTGTAATGAGATTACAGCATCCTGCTGGACCGCTGCCTAGACCTACAAGTTAACAGCATGGAGGAAGGTCATGGAGGTCAAACCGTGGAAGAGATGACAGCACCACAGATACTCCCAACCTGTTTAGCTGGAATGGGAAATGACATGAAAGTAATATAATTATAGACCTTTATGTTACTCAAAATGTAGATGTTTTCAGATTCTTGCTGCAAAACCAAAGATGTCCCATGAAAGGGAGAGTATAATAGTTTTTAGATCATTTCTCATTCATCTAGGTCATGGTATATCTGTAAAATTAAATCAAGGCAACTGGACTTGTATTTTTTCTTGAAGATGTTTCGCTGGTCATCCAACTAGCTTTCTCAATACAGAATTGAGAAAACTAGTCGGATGACAAGCGAAACGTCTTCAGGAAAAAATACAAGTGCATTTGGTGTTTTATAATTTTACAAATTTAGTTAATTTAATTTTTAAAGCTAAACTCAGATATGAAAGACACAAATGAATGTAGTTGTATATTCAGTAATAATTAATTAATAAGTAATAACTAGTGCAAGTACCTGTACAGCAGAAATCAGACTGGGCGAGAGGGGCTGCACTGGGAGCCAGTCAGCTGTGCTGCATGCACATGTGCTACAAAGGAACATGTTGATAGAAAAGGAGAGCAGGGTGAGCAGAAAGATGACCTCATCAGTCTGCTGCTGCTCTTTCACTTGCCAGTCACTGGTCGAGCGAGAGCACTACTGTATTCATTAGCTGTAACAGAGAAAGTAGCGTCATCCGCCTGGCTGTGTAAAGTACAGGACTAATTCACTAAAGAGCCGAAGGATCCAGCCGTAGCTTCGGCTGATCCTTTGGCTCTCTTCGGCCGCCTCTGCCCTTTGGTTCAGTCGAACTGAACTGCTGCTGTACGGGCTATTCACAATAGCCCGTACAGCAGCCGAACGCAGCCGACCCGAAGGCATATGCTTTGACTCGAGTGAGCCAAAGTGGCAGCCGAAGTGTGGAAAAAGGTTGTCCAAAGCCGACAGATCTCCACGCAAATAATAGCTGAGCGGAGCCAGCTGTGATCTCACGGCCAGTTCCGCCCAGTTGTAATGACAGATCAGCAGCCCCAAATGACCAGGGGACGGTGATCTGTCATTAAACAATAACAACTGGGCGAAGGCAGCCGATGTACAGCTGATGTCAGCCGATGTATGGCTGAAATCAGCCGTACTGAGCCTGAGTGAATAGCCGAATGTTGTTCGGCTCACTTCACTTCGACTGGGATTTTCACTCGCCTGCTTTTGGCAGCTTTGTTAATAACCACCTAAATGGACAGAAAAACGAATCCTTTGGCAGGTGAAACACCTTTCTCATATGTATTTCATCTGTGTATTTGCATTTTTGCTTGAAGTTCGGCTTTTATTTTAGACATAAGTCTATTAGACAATATAAGTTGATATCTCCTGCCATTTAGCTTGGTTTCACAACACTTTTGTTGAGTCTGTAAAAAGCCTCTTTCTACTTGGAACTTGGAGATATTGATATTCAATACTTCATATATTTAATATTTGATATTAAAAAAATACCATACAGCCAAATCTTTGGCTAGAACTTTGGTTAGAACCTCTCTAATGTGTTTACTGCTGTCTGTGCCCGTTGGGGAGATGTTCCCTCACTTCCTGTCGGAGAGACAGACAAAACACATTGTCTGTCTCTCCGAGACAGACAAAACACATATTTAGTATAGTGAGAAAAGATAAAAAATGTTGATGATGTTTTTAATCCTGTCCATCACTTCCTGTCCTATGACACCCACATCCTCTATTTCTAGTATGGGTGTCACAAGAACAGGAAGTGAGGGAAAATCCCCTCAATTAATTTACAGACAAAAATTAAAACATATCTGAAACTTTTGACTCTTTCTCACTCTATCCAAAAGATTTAAATGACTGGAGTTAAGCTTTATTCATTTAAATGTTCAATTATGAGGTGTTACATGTTGTGGCTCCTGTATTCCAGAGGAAATTCAAAGCAGGCAGAATTTTTAAAGTTCACATATAAGCGAAGGTTCAGAGTCACTGAAATGATTGTTTTTTTAGTCAAAACTTTTGATGAAGGAGTCTTTTAGTGGGTCAGAAACGTTGCTTATATGTGAACATGATGGAGAAGCATCTCAGTGTATTGATGACATACAACCAGCGCTCAGTCACTAAACAGAAGGCCCAAACATTCTGTTTAGTGACTGGTAAAGTTGATAAAACTATTTGGTAACAAGGTTCCAGAAGAAGGTTGCAAGAGAACACATGTCCTTTGGTTGCTACAGAACCTGTAATTCCACTGCTACACCACTGAGTCTTAGTTATCTGCATTGTAATTTTTTCATCTCTTCTGGAAAGCTATAATCTGATCTTAGCGAAGGAACCAAGGTCTTAACACAACACAGTATATTTTATTCTCGAGTGTTAGCTTAGACATCTAGAACTGAGTCATAATTGTAGTTTATAAAGGCAGGGCACATAGGATGCACCCATACTAATCTGAGGTATTGAGTGACTAAGAGGAACAGTTTCATGATTCAGTACTATATTTAGCCCACTCCATGGTTCTTTTACAGGACCTGACCTGAAGCATTTGGGGTTGCATTAACACCCCTGGATACAGCCACACGTGTTATTAAATCAAACTGGTTTGTAACTGCATGAACTATTCACTGCTAACATGCCTTCCTGTAAAAAAAAAATTCACATAAGACATTTGTAGCAAATAGAAAAATCATGACCAGCCTATCATGTCCCTTCTTAAGTCCAGCATGGTCTTTGGACATGTACATTATAAGACCATCACAACCATATGATCCTGTTGGACATCCTTCTCCAAAACCATGGGCAAAAATATGAAGTAGACTTCTCTTTAGCTTCAAGTGGCTCCATGCTTCTGTGAAGGCTTTCCAAAAGATTTTGGAAAGTGTGGACATTTTTACTAGGGATGTTCAGATACCAGTTCTGATACCAGTGCAGATACTTGGCATCTTCACGAGAACTACCAGGGTTGCAGCAGGGATCTGGCTCTGGCGCACCACCACTGTCCTGAAATCATTTGTCTGTATTGTTTTAGAAAAACTGTCACATGACACTAAACAAAAATGTATCAGTACTTGTATATGTGAGTAATTGGACAAGTATCAGTACTTGTACTTGAAAAAATGGAATCGGTGCGTCACTTATATATAGTTATAAAAATAAAATCATACATTATAACAGGGAAGCACAAATTCCAGGAGCTCCACATGCTCCTTAAAATGACAGCTGCCTCCTAACTTTTGAATTTTTCTCTAGTCTAGTCTTGGAGCTGGAAAAGTATCTGTACTTGTACTTGTACTTGTACAGAGTATGGTACTTGGTATCTGAACATCCCTAATTTTTACCCATTCACCCAAAAGAACCTTTGTGTGGTCAGGTATTGATGTTACATGAGAAGACCTGCCTCACAACCGGGATTCCAATTCATCCTAATGGTTTTAAATAAGGTTGCGATTAGACTTCAGTTACCCCACACCAAACCAGTCAAATCTTGTCTTTATGGAGCTGGCTTTCTCCACAGGAGCACAGTCATGCTGAAACAGAAAATTGCCTTTCTCAAACTGTTGCCACAAGGAAGCGCACAGACACCTGAACTCTGTAATTTGGAGGGGTGTCCACAAAGTTTTGTAATTATATTAGAGCACTTCTAAAGGTTAAGAGACTCAAGTAGCGTTCTTTTTTTCCTTTGCACAAATAATGTGAAGACTGATACATTTCTATTTCTACTACATAGTAGTACATTCTGTGCAAAGTACATTATTTTTTTCATTCATTGTTAGAACTTTAGTAAAAATTTGTTTTATGACAATTGGTGGAAGGGGTAGAATGAAAGAGTCATCAAGAACTGGGAGTGACGGAAACACCAATACACTAGAGGGGTTACCATACAGCTTGAATTGTCTACATACCAAAGTGTTCTCTTTATGTATAATGAGTATGTTGCTGTTTGTCTATATTTCCTGTGTAAGTGATAGCCTGGAATAACATGTCTTTTTGGCCTAAACTACGAGAGCTGTATTTCTTATTAGCCACACCATTTCAAACAATGGTTGTTTAAGGATTGGCATTGGGAACCGGTTATCATAGCACAGTGTACTGGAGCTGTATGTTTAAGTTCTTAGGTTTCAGATGTGTTACAGCATTTAGAGTAAATGAGCTTTTGAAAAGTGTTAAGTCTTTAAGCAGACCTAGACTCTTCAAACAATGTTAGACAAGTCAGATATGAATGATTCAGTTAAGGATTTTTTAAAACAAACTCAACCATTAGTGGGGGGTGGGGGGTGGTAGTGTTAATGTCCGGAGTTAAGCTTTAAGGGTTCATGGGTGATTTATTCACGAGAGAGGTGGAGATTCTTGGAAAAGTCAGACACTTCCATCTTGGGTTCCCAGAAATGTAGACATATATTAGAAGAAGTGTAATTCAAGCAGTGGCACAGTGAGAAGACCTGAAACTACCTCGCCGGATCCACCCACATCTAGGACCCACAGCATTCACTACTGACCCACTTATTGTATCTAGGATCCATCTTCATCAGGCTAACTATTGTATTTCTACAAGACCAGAGGATGTGTTGCTACACTTGTTAACTCCATTAATTCTTTTTTATCTGAAGATCTGGACATGTCCTTGACATGTACCAGTCGGTGATGGAATACCGGCTGTGATCTCACAACAAACAGGTTCTGCCTCTAATCGCCAGTCTTCATTAATACTAAATGTGAGACATGCAGGGTTATTCACAAAAGGGTGAAGAGTTTGGAGAAGGCAGGAGAAGTGAACAATCTAGGACAACATAGCTGATTTGGAAAAAATTCTCCAGTTCGGCTATGTTGTCTTAGATTGTTCACTTCTCCTGCCTTCTCCAAACTCTTCACCCTTTTGTTAATAGCCCTTATAGTCTTGATATGTTAACGTCATGTATTATTGTACACTGTGGTATATTATAGATATTCTTCATGGCTGATTATTCTTGCAATCTATGGAACACACTATGTAAAACGTGTGACGTGAAGAATACTGTATCAATGTTTTTTGTCTTTTAAAAATAAAGTCTCAACAACTTCCAAAAAACAAACTTGCAAACCGTAAGCAGGCATGAGAGAATTATATTGGCTTCCTTGTAGGAAAATTGTGGCATTTGAAAGCTTTGAGAACCCCTGAAGTGGGGAAAGGAATCTGGGAGGCAAGGAATGGAAAGTTAATGTAGCTCTTGCTCCTATACAAGTGGTCAAAAAATATAGCTGGCTAGTCCAATAGCAACCCCCCGTTGTCTGAAGGTAAACTGGCCTACCAGCACTTGTTTGCCCCCAGCCCTTATTACTTACTACTGCTTTATTCTCTGGACAAGTAGCACAAGAGGCTGAGAAGAAGTAGTACAAACAGTACCTGTGGTTCAGGGGAGATACAAATGTCTTTAAAAGATGGCCAGACTGGTACCCTTGCTGAAGAGTGATCAGAGGGACATGCTGAGATGTTGATCTAGACAGCAGGCAGAAGAGGTGGTCAGAAACAGGCAGGGGTCCATCTTAACAGCAGGCAGAAATGTAGTCAATATGCGAACAAGGGTTGGTACACAAGCAGATAAGAAACAGACAATGGCAGCTAGTGAGGCATGTGGGTAAACTTATCACAAGCCCTGGGTGCAGGGCTTGTGAGGTTTAATCAGGTAAAAACTAAATGGCGGCCATTGCCAGGATACAGGAGGCTGCAGCCATGTGGGCAAGAAGGAGAAGCCCCAGAAGGTGACCTGATAGGCAGCGGTAGAGCTCAGAGAGACAAGCTGGGCAAGGTAAGTCTTTACAAGTGTGAACAAAGATTTGACATCTTTCACATAGGAAATTAAGCTGAATTGCCTTCTTCTTAAGTGTAGTGAAAGGAAATCCCCCAATGGGGACACAGACAACAATAAAAAACACAACAGGGGATCCAGTCCTTACCACCTTATCCAAAACTAAACAAGAAACCTTTGGCGGGATTCCATCTTTCATTAGATAAGTGTGCTCACCTTATATTCTGCATTGGGGGATTGCTCTTTCCTTCAAAACTTTTTACCATAAACAGACATTTTACAAATAGACATAAACCAATGTGAGGGAGCCCCCTTAAGATTCAGTACTTTGGTTTTGCCTCTGGCACGAATGTAGAAAGATGCTACTGGTCATAGGTCAAAATGATCCTTTTAGGCCACTATTAATAAAAACCAAACACCTCACAATGTGCTACAGATGGAAGATAGTTTTTGCCCTCATACCAGGTTTAGATATATGAAGCTCTCCTTTGTGGATTCTCAAGCCCGGGGGCTTTCTGCATTTTTAATGCCTCATCTGGTAAAGCTTCTTCCCTGATGCAGAAATACAGAATTCACAGTAACCTGCAGGATTTAATAATCTTCGTCTACAGTAAATATAATTCAAGAGATTAAAAATAGAAAATGGCCCCAAGGCACTTTTTACTTATGTAGATTTTTTTTCTGCTCTTTTGTCTATGACATTTGTGTTTTTCTGATAAGTAGAAGTGCCCCATTAAGCCCTGGTACCAGAATTGCAACATGTAAATATAAAGTAAACCTCATAGTAAATGTAATCATAATGACAAATTAGTCTTCATTTATGAAGGAGTCCAAATGAAGAACTATCTAAGACATTTTGTGTTGCCCAAATGCAACTAACAAGATTTTTCCTTTAATTCTTGCATGTTGCACTGCGGGGGTCCAGTAATACCAGAAACAAGCCTTTTACTTATTACTATACTCATTATGGTGCACCACATATGAAAGCAATATATAACTATAAGAGTCGGTTTACACCACAAAGGCTGCGTTCCAGAACGTTCGCCTCTGGAATGCAAGCCGGCAGGCTTCCTTCGTTCAGGGGCGGGAGAGGGCGTGGCGGTGCATTGAAGTCAATGGTACTGCAGCCACGCCCCTTGCCCGCACCCAAACACAGGCACATTAGTGCCTGCTTTCCGGTCCAGTGCGATCTGCAAAAATGGTGCTTGCATTCCGGTTGCACGCGGGAGGCATGGCTGTGGTGCCATTAAATTCAATGCACCGCCACGCCCCCTCCTGCCCCTGAATGCACGGAGCCAGCTGGCTTACGTTCCAGAGGTTGTTCAGGTCCAGGTTTTTGAGGCATAAGAGTCTGTTATGGTCAGAAGAATGGGTTAAGAGTACCAACAACGGGTCGGCATGTTTCACATGTAGACTGGTGTTGATAAGTGAGGAAAGCGTCAGACACGCATGCCAAGTCCGCAGTTATTCACCAGGAAAGTATTTATAGTTCTCTTTTACCAATTATTAGTTTTACTGGAAGGGGAAGTTTAGTGGCTACAGGTCCACTTTGTTCAGAAATAAAGCTGAAACAATACCAACAAAACAATTTGAAAAAATTATATTCCCTTACTGCAACCCCAAAACTAAATCCATAGCTAGCTATGCAGTCTGAAGTCACACTACCCTGATGTTTGTAGGATATACTTTCTATGCTCAGTAGCATAATCTGCCTGTGGGCAATGACAGCACAGGACGGTAACATATGGACTATTTACGTCTGCTTGCAAAAGACGTCATATCTTATTGGGAGCACAGCAGATGTTAAAGGTCAGCTAAATATACATTTTGACTTTTATTATATAAAAGAGGCATTTATAACAATTTGAAACATATGGTAAGTGAATTGCAAATACTAGTATGTAAATGTATGTATATTGTCAACTAAATGGACAGATTGTAAATGCAAATAACTGATCTTTTATCTAACAAAACATGAACCTGCATTTCTTGAATAAAAAATGACTTTTTATGGCTGAAATCACAAAAGTCTTGTCACAATGACACAAAGTCTAATGACTTTTACTGTACATATACCTGCATCAAATGCATTTCCTTGTGTTTCATACATTTTAATATACAGGGTTATTCACAAAAGGGTGAAGAGTTTGGAGAAGGCAGGAGAAGTGAACAATCTAAGACAACATAGCTGAACTCGAAAGTGAGCTGAATAGGAGAATTTTTCCATATCAGCTATGTTGTCCTAGATTGTTCACTTCTCCTGCCTTCTCCAAACTCTTCACTCTTTTGTGAATAACCCTGCTAATGTTTTATACATAGATTTAAAATGATCAGCTAAATGTATTGGAGTTTTCATTATTTTAAAAAACCTTGTATTTATAAATAGTTTTAAAAAAATCATATTTGTACATGGGTGCTGTCATATTTACTATTTACATAAGATAAAGTCATCACACTGATAAGGTCAGTAGACTCTCTACAGTCTCTAATTATGCCAGACACCTACAATGAACCTGGTAGCCAGAGTCCATGTCATTTGTGCTTGGGGGTTATCACATTATGGAGCTCAGACCAGTGTTTTCAGTCTTGGCAAGCATATGTATCTTTTGTACTCAAACTTTAATGTGCTATGGTGGCATATTGCAAAATTGATTCATCTCACACAAGATTTTTAATCATAGACCCACTTAAACAGCAATTTAATTTTTCTTAGGCTAAAAAGTGCATTTTTTTTACAGATCAGTCCAGAACTAAAGAAGAGTTGGTTGTGGAAGAAAGATGGACAGACAGATCTGGGTCCAAAGAAGGGACATTTGGGAGTACACTAGTGACATAGTGTGTTACAGGCTTTCTAAACTAGATGGAATCCTCTGCCTGTTAATTTAAAACCCATCTCCAGGCAAAATTGCATTCCTCCTTTCCTTCTCACCTGCTTCATTCCCACCCATTCACAACACCCCTTTTTCGAAGCCTCCTTTAACTTACCTGAATTTGCTGCTGTCAAGTGACACTCAGAGGTTCCAGCAATGAAGACCAGTGGTCCCACACTGCAAACTTGGTCCTCCACTGACCAGTCCTATAACCTTGTTGTGAGGTTGCAAAACAATACCGGCGCCTTCAAATCCAAAAAGAGCCCAGAAGTAAAAATACAGCAAACACGGTGGAGGCAGCTCCCACAGATTAGATGGAACACCAGTCTATGAGAAAAAGAACAAAAGAGAGCGCCTCCATAGTGTAAAAATGGTATTTAATAGTAAAAACACGCAGCGCTAAGGCTGTACTTACAACAGTTCGGTAGAATAAAAACCAGTAGAATAGGGTGAGAGGACGGAACCCCTGGCAGGGAGAATCTGGAGCGATGTAAAACACCAGTAACCTCGATCCCTGTATTGATAATATTCATCAGAAATTGGTTCCTCTCACCCTATTCTACTGGTTTTTATTCTACCGAACTGTTGTAAGTACAGCCTTAGAGCTGCGTGTTTTTACTATTAAATAACATTTTTACACTATGGAGGCGCTCTCTTTTGTTCTTTTTGTTGTGAGGTGACCATGCCATTGGTAGAGTCCTCAGGACTTTGAAAGAACCCAACCAACACCAATGGACGCAATAGAAAGTGTCCATGTTCCAGGCAGTGATATGGGCACCCAAAGAAGCACCCTCTTCCTCTGTAGTGAAGAAGCCTGTTACATGGGCGCGGTAAGTATTTAGGACAGTTAGCTTAGTTTTTTCAATGAATGAGGCAATTACCGGGAGGGAGCAGAGGGTGGGTGGCTTCCCTGGCTGGACTTTAACCTTAAATTTCTGAGCACAATTGAAGTTTTACATGTAAGAGATTATATCTAAAACAGATCAGCACACATTGTTTTACTTCTATAAATCATTGGAAAACATGTAATCAAAAAAAGTAAATGTACTATATACATGGGGTACCTGAGAAGTGACTCATACCATTGGAAAATAGTAAACAAAGGCTTTTCTAAAGGGGTACGTAGTTGAATACAGTTAAAGAGCACCATATACTATGACACCGTGACCGAGCTCTTGCAGAAACGTATATTTGGTAAAGAATAGTCAGATATCAGAAGAGCTTTGCTTCTCTTTTGCTATGAAAAGCTTTAGGCTGTGGAAGTTGTTTCATTTCATGTAGTTTCTCCAACCTGCGGGATACAAGGAGCTTTACTGACCTATAACTTCAAGGCAGATGTCATCTGTGAACTGGCACCTCACACTGTGATAACAGATGTTTTATTCGGTCGGTGTGACACTTTCTGCTCCTTGCCCAGAGGCATTGAGATCTGAAGACACACATGTTTAAAGGAAAACTCAACTGCTTTCATTAAAAGAGGATCTATATAAATTGCTACACATGTCATTTTGTATCTTTATGTCATTAAAAATACCTTTCCAGTTCTATCTGCAGTCAGGTGGGATGTTCTGTCAGTGCAAAAATAACCTAATTTGTCCTTCCTGTAGCCATCACAACCCTGGAATTCATAAAGAGAGTCGTAGATACTTTAGAAATCTGTCTCATGGCAGTGCGACAAATGTCAGAATTTGCGACACATTCATATGAATATGTCACAAGCATCTCTTCTGCAAAGCAGCAGCATTTTCCAGGCAGATAATCTATTTCGATAAGTTGGCAGAATAATGGAAGTGTATCAAATATCAGTACCAGAGGAACTTAATGTGACACTAAAATCAGGAATGAAATCTTAAAAATACATTCATGTACCTTAACTATTAACAAAAATGTATCTTATTTGTGTATCACTCGGCTGTAGATCCTCAAATCATCTCTGAATTGGTGCTGACACTGTCCTTCCTTCTGGAGGGTGGCTACTTTTCACCATGGCCCCTGTGCATGTGTTGTACAGTAGTCACCGGTCCAAGCTTGCTCCTGTGATGGACTACAATCTCAATACAAATTAGTAAACTAAACATGGGATTGTAGTCCATCACAGGAGCAAGCTTGGACCGGTGACTACTGTACAACACATGCACAGGGGCCATGGTGAAAAGTAGCCACCCTCCAGAAGGAAGGACAGTGTCAGCACCAATTCAGAGATGATTTGAGGATCTACAGCCGAGTGATACACCAATAAGATACATTTTTGTTAATAGTTAAGGTACTTGAATGCATTTTAAGATCTAACTCCTGAGTTTAGTGTCACATTAAGACAAATTTCATCCCAGAATTGTCTCAAAGCTGTGACACAATAATTACATGTGTGTGACACAATGAACAGTTTACTCCAACATGGAAGAGGCCAATTAACAGGCTGTGGGCGAGGTATTCCTGAGCTCTAACAAAGAATAGGATGCCAGTATCCTGGCTGTGCTATCTGGTAGGGTGTGTGAATCAGAAAAGTGGATGGGTAGGGTTACAATTTCTTTGACAGATAAAACAGTTTACATTTGTGTATTTCAAGTGTGTATATAGCTGTTTGCCTGCAGTTTACTTTAGAGCGACTCTATAGCGGCTTCAAAGGAAATGCCTATTAGTAACCTGTCCTGCTGCCAGCACAACTAAACTTCTCTATGTTGAGTAGATCTTGCTTAAAAGTCTCCTTCTTCCGACACTTCTGCTGTATGCCTGCATCCCCTTCCGCATTTCAGGTTTCATCTGCGTACCCCACTATAGTCCTGACCCCATTTCAGTACTGTAGTGAAGCAAGAGCCGGCAGTAGGAACCACAGGGTGCAGAAGGGGAACAGGCTTGTTTTTACTTTTTCTAAAATAAAGACAGAGTGATGTTAAGCAAACCCTGCCTCTTCATGAGTCCAAAACTCTGACCTCTAAATGATGGTCAGTTCAGTTTCACTTCTTCATTTTTTATTTATGCACATGCATTTTCCGCTGCGTATGCTGAAAGTAACAGAAAATAAAGCTGTCCACCATTAGAACATCCATACTGAAATTCATATAAATCATCCAAGCTTCAGTATCTTGCTAGTCGGCCCCATTGGCTGTGAAAATACCAGAACACTCTGATTGGATGCAGGCATTGTTCAGGTATTTTGAGAGCCAGCAAGATACTGAAGCTCGTCCCAGCGGGAGATTCCTCCATTCACACAGTTTAGCGTAGATGGAGGAATCTGTTCTACTTTTTCCATCTGACCATAGAAAATCTGCAGATAATCTATAGGTGTAGATTATAGGTGGATTGAATTTAGTTTGCTTCCTGCTGAATTAACCCAAATCCGATCTGTGGGCAGAGCTGCAATTTTTCAATCAACTTTTGATGAAAGAGGCAGGTGGAGAATTGTCCACTGAACAGTGACTGCAGCCAATTAGCTGGAGTTACTATTTGGGTATCCTGAGAGCCGCGGTGGGCTGAATTCTGAATATAATCGTCAGACTGAATGATAAAAAATCTTATGGTGTATGGCCAGCTTTCCGCTGGGTGCAAAATATTTCCATCCTGCTGTACATTTGGCCCCTTTCTGATGGATCTCCTGTCATACATCAGCCAAACCCTAGCAAAATAGGTTAGGTTACATTTTGCTTCTCCCACTTAAGTCATTGATGTCCCATCTGCATTGCAGTGAACACTGGAATCATGGCTCACCTGACTGGTAAGTATTATTAATATTTATTTACAGGCTGCTTGTAGATAATTTCTAGGGAGAGGGTAGCTTTAGGTTTGCATAAGCCTTTGGCATTGGGATTTTACTGGCTCGTATTCTCACTTGGTAGTGATGTGCAATGATTGTGCCCTGCTGATTCTCTAATCACACTGCAAGAATACTAGACATAGACTGTCTGAGTGAAAACAGACTCAGACAGTCTTTAATGGCTTGAACCCCACAATGACCAGGTGACCTTTGCCTTTAACTCATGTTATTAGCTAATGATGTAATATGCACTAATTATGTGTATAAATTGCTTTTTTAAAAGTCTGTTTTAAAGCGTGAACGGCGTCTCTGGTTACCAGGGACGCTGATCTCTCTGCAAGTGGCCGGAGCCAGCCGTGAGGTGACCGCTGGCTCCGCCAGTACGGCCAGCTTCGAGTTTCCCCTGGGCTCAGTTGAGCCGAAGCATATGCCTTCGGCTCAACTGAGCCCCTTGGCCAACTTCGGGGGCTGTATGGGCTATAGTGAATAGCCCGTACAGCAGCCCTGAACTGAAGGGGTCCTGGGGCAGAAGCTACCCGAAGGATCAGCCGAGGCTACGGCTAGATCCTTCTTTAGCTTTGTGAATAGACCCCTTAATCTTTTGCCACATTCTGTTGCTCATATTACATGGCAAAAGACTACTGTGACTTGCTCCTTTGTCATTATTTGTTGCTTACATAGAAGAAACATTCTCAATTAAAGTGCCAGCAAAGTCCACATTCTGTTATGACATCAGCATTGTAATAGGAATACATATCAGAGTTGGTTTTGATAATACAATCAAAGCTTACTAGAAAAAAATCCCTTTTATGTAGTGAGTGCTGCCTTCCGTCTGCCCATCACTTTCACCATCTTCCTGGATTCCCAGTGTGCTTTGTATCTCTTTCCCTGCTGCTTGATGTGATTCAATCTTGATTTCTCAAGAATACATATCCCTTCAACTTGTAGATTGATATGGTTTTTGGAGTGGGATAGAACTTAAAAGAGAACTATGACCCAACCTTTTTTTGGCCATAGTTCTCTTTAGGGTAACAGGAGAAAATTTACTAATGTCCTCCTGTGACCCAAAACTCAGTATAAAGCGGGCTATTGCCTGCTATATGCTGACAGTGCAGAGCCACGCTGCGGCCGGGACAGATCCTGACAATACTGACAGATACCTCTCTAGAGCCAGAGCCCGCCCCCTCCCCCATCTGTCCTCCCAGTCAGCACTGGAGGAATGGAGAGGGAAGGGGGGAATCCCTGCGGGGAGCGGCGACTGGCAGTGACCACTCTCTGTAGGGAGAAGATTGGGAACAGAGCGATCAGTGGTATATGATCGCTCAGTTCTCGATCTTTAGAGCCGAAATGTGCCGAGTTGCAGTGTCACACGTCGTCTCTAATTACAGGGAGAAGTGTATTACACTCTCCCCTGTGCCGCCCCAACAGGGGCATAGAATATGAGATGCATAGCCTCAGTTAATATTAGCATTGTTATATAGGTTAGAATTTATATAGTGTGATTTGCCTAACTATTTTCTCATAGCTAAATTCATGTGTTATCCTATGCTGCCATCTAGTGGCCTTTTGTTGTAACAAACATGTTTTCTGTAATTATTCCTCATGTGACGATGTATTTTCCCCTAGTGTAGACCCACCCTTCTTCCTGTGTGCAGTACTTCCTGTGTCATGGGCACAGTTGAAAGCCACATGTAACAAGGACACTCAGGTAATCTGCACAGTACGTAGGAAAGGCATCATTTTCTGACCGCACAATACTATAACCGTTCAACTGCTGTTCCTATCATCTGCTGTAATCCTGATGTAAAGAATAAACACCTCTTTTGAATGAATCGGTATTGACGAGTTCAGCTATCTGACAAGGATTGTCCGCAGTGAGTATATCTGCTTATACAGGCCAGGCATAGAGGTCTCAGCAAGGGATATATTTCGCTATCACAACGATCGGAGTCAGAATACTCCCCATAATTCTCCTTTAAGGAAATTCAAAATAGCAATACAGTACATATTTATTTTTAGTTTTTGAACATAGATATCCTTTATAGAAGAACTCCGGGCATCATTTATCTTAAACCTTGCATTGGAACTACCCCCATACTGCAAAAGTCAAGTGCTCGTTTTCATCCAGGGACAAAATTAAACAGTTAGACTCACCTGAACCTCAGAGCCAGCTGGCTGCTACTATGGTCCCAGCAGCCTGTCTCCTACTCTACTTCAGCGATGGAATTTCCTTTGGTGTCCTCACAACCAATACACTGTATAGGACGTGATGACTCAAGGGACCTTAGACTGCTGGAGCGGAGGGGGAGCGAGGCAGCAGGGATCAGTCTAACAGCCAGCCTCTTGTGATGTTCAGGTGAGTATAACTTTTTCATTTTTGGAGCAAAGAAAATGGTATTTTTTTTTTTTGTGTGGGGGGAAAAGAAGGTGGGGGGGGGGGGGGGGGGGGGGGTCGGCTGAATGATTGTTGATGACCAAATCACAAGACAGATTTGATTTTCTGCTTCAGGCCCAAAGCTTTATTGAACATCCAAAAACAAATAATACAGATTTATACTTTAGTGCTTTACACATTTATAACCGAGCTTTGGGTGTTGGAGTTCTCCAATAACCTCTGTAAACTCAGTTTAGCCTCCCACTAATGCCTGTTTTCTAAACTACCCATCTACTACCATAAAGAAAGGTGGAAGTAGATATCGGTGGAGTGCTGGACCCAAAGATATACATGATCTGGTATGATCCTCTTGAAAGGAAGTTCCCTATCATCCAGGGTATCCAATGGCTACCTGAAGTAATCCGAAGAAAAAGGGTGAAGATTGAGAGTGCCACAAATATATAGTTACCTCAGTAAAAATGTAATAATCTTAGTAAAAAGTCAGCAGGAAATAGCCAACGCGTTTCAGGGCTCACAACTCCACCTTCATCGGGGCTTTCAAAACTGCTGGAAATGGTGTGCTCCTAACTTCTCAGCTGACAACACAGTTCCTCTGGTGTGCTGAATTCATAAAGGGTCTATATGCTGTGGAGATAGACCTTACCCCTGGAGAAAAGACAACTGCTAACTGACTGACCATAAAGAAAGGTGGCAGAGTCCCATCTGTCACTAATCTGGAACAGGTCCGAAAACAATGAACTCTGACTGCTATTAGTACAAACGGCACTATGGAAGGTACATATCAGTCTCATTTGCAAAATGGAATGTATAATCCCTTCCCAATACTTTTGTCTGAAATTCAGGCAAGCACATTTAGGTGAACTGTTCTATAATTCTGTTCAGTCGGCCTTGTTATCCGGGTCCTGGAATTCTATGCACTGCAGCTAAGCAAATCACCTGGTCCTGGACACACCCAGCCTGTAGCTGGACAGTAAAAGAACAGTGGCACGCTGGTGAGGTAATCTCTCTGCTCCTGCATTCTGTAAGCATGTTCCCTGTATTAGATCCACAGAAAAGCAAAATGGCCCTGACTGGTTCAGAGTACTGACCCTCCCTCTGCCAGCCTTAATGCTGCTGTACAGGGGATTACAGGGGGGTTGTCAAGACAGAATTTAGGTACTTTTGCTGGCTTTATCTTTTTTATTGAATATGTACCTGGATTAAATTTATGTATCTGCCTGGAAGTAAGATGTAATTGGCTGTACAGGGCAGTCTGAGGAGAATAAAGGTTAGAACATTATATATTATAAAACAAATTCTATATAACATGGTAACTCTTTGGTTCTGCATTCAGCATTATTAATCATAACTATATCCTGTCAGAAATATACTTATACTGCACATCATGGTAAAGAGTTAATAGGCACCTCTAGCCAAAACGAGTTTTAATCTGGAAGCGTGATGGAGAAATCTTCCCAACTCTCGTCATGGCTGTGGTTGGCAATGATCGGCTTTTTTAACTTCGCTAACACGGTCACTGGCCTAAGAGAATAAGCTGTATACTCCTATGGAGACTCCATTAGGGGATCGGGATACAGACATGAAGTATGTTCTACCCTTTGGCAGATTATACATTACAGCATTACACTTGGCTTTCACATTTCTCTTTTACAGGTGGAATTGTTCTTCATGTCCCTGATATTGTACATCCAGCCTTCACATGGACCCATCACTCAGAATGCTTGCCGCAAACCCATCGGAGCTGCAGTTCTTTGGAGAGGTCTGTCAGTTCATAGACCGACCTCCAGCTGCACTGACAGGCATAGGCTCGAGTTCCCTTCTTCCTTATCATCTTTGACTGCAGCTTGCTGTGTTCAGGCATACTGTTCCTGTAACAGGACAACGGTTACATGACAATGAAACTTACCACATCCCACCAAAAAAGGGAAATCATATTGTAAAACAATAATGTATAATGGCATAGGAAACATAACTATATAGCACCCTGGAAATTCTTTGACATATTAAAAAAAAAAATCATACATACATACACAGACAGGCAGTCCCTGGGTTACATACAAGATAGGGACTGTAGGTTTGTTCTTAAGTTGAATTTGTATGTAAGTTGGAACAGGTACATTTTTTAAGTGTAAATCCAGCCCAAATGTTTATTTAGTTTTGGAAAGCATAGGCAAGGGTTAACTCCCTGTAACGTTTGTTGTGTTGTGTGTGCCCCTGTTCAGAAGATTTCACCTCACTTTCTGTCCCTGTGACAATTGGATTTTGAAAATTTTGGGTTGTCGTGGAAACAAGGATTGGTGATAAAGCTTCAGTGGAGACACCATTTTCCCATGATCACTCTTACAGGAGTGAATTTCCCTTCCTAGGGGTAGATTTCCTCTCACTTCCTGTTGTCCCAAGGACAGGAAGTGAGATTAAATCTTTCTAATGAGGATACAGACAGCAGTAAAAACCTCAAAGTGACCCGGAAGAACAAGTGGGCACCCCTCGTCTGCACGTCTAACAAGAGCCAACTTCCTGTAATGTATGTACAGCAATACGAACCAGACCCAAAAAGGCGCGCACTCCTTGTCGGTATGAGCACGGCAGCATTACAACTACTGAAATGATGCGCGGTACACTTTGGCTGCAGCCTTGAACCCCCTGCTGTACAGTAATGGCCTCCGTTTGTAAGTAGGGGTCATATGTAAGTTGGATGTTTGTAACTCAGGGACTGCCTGTATATAGCACACTGGAAATTATTTGTCATATTTTATATATATACACACACACACACACAACATCAATATTTAATAAATGCTTAGAAAACAAAACAAAAAAAGGTCCATAACCATTGCAGTTTCTCCTTTAGTAGCCGGGCAGATATTGAACCATCAATTTGGAATGTGTGTTGATAACTTCAGACACAAACGGGGCCAGGGAAAGTCCTGGAAGAGCGGTCCTGCATCATGATGCTCCTGGCTCAAAAGGGAATAGCAGAGCCCTCTCTGGTCTGCTGGACACCTGAGGACAGGGTCGCCATCAGAAATCATGGGGCTCTGTACAGCCTACCTGACAGGGTCCCCCAGGGGCCCCATACAGGAGTACTGTGTGTACCCCACTATTGGAGGTTCTGTCTTGTTGATGTTGCGGCACTGTGCGAATGAGGCCCAGCTCAGAGAAAGCCATACACAGCACGGTGGTCATGTGCTATTCCTCCTCGCCCTCCGGTCCAGTTCACATGGCTATACACGAACGTCCGTTTGCAAGATTTTTTTGCCGCGGTTGCCACACGTCATCCCATTTATTTCAATTGGCTGCCGCTTGTGTGACAAATGTAGCAAAGAAGGTCATGCAGCATTTTCAGCTGTGAGCTTCCTGCATCTTTCCAACCCCTTATTTATGCGCATTAGACATGTGTTCACTCGTGGTAAAAAAATGCGCATTTGATTGGCCGCATTTGGGGTGCCATTAACAAGTAAAGGCATCGCAAGTGCAATGCGCATTTTTGACGCGTTGCGTGAATGCCAGTGCACGCGCATTATATGCTTTTGGCACTTGTTCACAGAACGCCAAAGTGCGAACCGGTCCTTCATCCTGGGGAATCCTCCACTCATACTGCCTGCCTCACCTGAGCTGCTCTGTGCTCCACCATCCCTCCTGTCAGCCTGCACTGGTGGCACACCCACCACCACCGAAGTTCAGATGTGACAGCTTATCTGATGGGCAACTTACCGCCTGTAGCCCTTATTGGTGGCCCTGGCTGAGGATATGTAATCTAGCTGTAGATGAAGTTGGGGCCTCAGTGGCTAAGTGCATCCAAAACCTTGGGGGGCCATTGCTCAGCAATAGATTTATTTAATAATAAAAGCATCTGCAATGCTGTTTTTAAAACAAATGAAACTATGACAGGTTCACATTCACATTTGTCCTTCCATAATTCAAATGACACATGCTTAGGTGTTACCTCAAATCTTCTATTTTTAAGTTATCTAATGTACTGGCTTATTGTTAAAAAACAAAACTTCTCTACACACCACTTCTCTCCTACAGTTTTCATGGCACACACACAAGTATAAACCAGGCGGACAGAGTGATAAGCTTTCCGCTTGAAATTGCGCTTTGAATCAGTTCACATTTTATCTCCCCAGGACGGAGCGGAAATGTTCCACACAAATCAGGTCGCTAGATTACACTTAGTTTAAGTGCGGCAATCTCAGAAAAGTACCTGAAGAAGAGGTAGTCGCAGGAAGAGTCCCATTTGTAGTCATCAAATGACAAAACACTGAAGTCACAGCTGGTACAGCGCAGCTGGCTGCAAGCCCTAGTGCGGGGAAAAAAAAGAACAATGCAAGAACTAAAACACAACATCTCTGAGTTAAACGGATCTCGGATGAAGACTGAATAAAAGTGAACACATTAAACTTACTAAACTAACATTATAAATGAAAAGAGTCCACCTACTGATGGCTGTACTGACCTTCACACATCTTAAAGTGACACTAAGCTCAGGAGTCAAATCTTAATGTGCCCACACACCTTGCGATAATCGTACGATAATCGCGGGAAATCCCGCGTGTGTGGAAGGCGTGCGACCTCTGCTACTGTAAGGTCGCACGACTTTTATCTTAGGAACATGTTCCAAAACCCGCCGAGAATCGTACGATTGACGGCGGGTGTGTGGTATGTTCGTAAGATAAATGCCGCACCGGCCGGTGTGCGCAAGCGCACACTGCCCGTTCAGCATTGCGGTCATCGGAAGCCCGCCCCTCAGCGGGGCGGACTTGCGGTCATTGCAAGTACAACCCTGCCTGTCCAAGATAGAAAGATCGTACGTTTATTTAATTACCTTACAACCATCGCAAGACAAAAGTCTTGCGATGGTTGTAAGGTGTGTGCCCAGCATTAGAAATGCATTCTAATAACAAAAATGTATTTTATTTGTGCATCACTCAGCTTTAGATCCTCAAACCATCTCTGAATTGGTGCTGACATTGTCCTTCCTTCTGGAGGGTGGCTGCTTTTGTTCCCCATGGTCCCTGTGTGTGTTGTAAAGTCGCCACCACTCCAAGCTCGCTCCTGTGATGGAATACAATCTCATGTTTAGTTTACTCTATGTATTGAGTTTGTAGTCCATCACGGGAGTGAGCTTGGAGCGGTAGCTACTTTACAACACACACAGGGACCATGAGGAACAATAGTAGCCCCCCTCCAGAAGGAAGGACAGTTTCGGCACCAATTCAGAGATGATTCGAGGATCTACAGCCAAGTGATACACAAATCAGATACATTTTTGTTAATAGTTAGGGTACTTGAATGTATTTTTAAGATTTAACTCCTGAGTTTATTGTCCCTTTAACAGGCACCTTAGAGGCTCTGAAGTTCGACATAAATAAGTTACACAAAACTCAACTTCAGCTCAAAAAGTTAAGCTCTTCCACACATGTTACAATCTGACTATACATTTTTTGTACAAACAATTTTAAACTTACCACATCTATGAAATAAGAGCACCTAACTAATGCACCCAATCAATCTGCATCCAGCCAGGCAGGTCCTTGCACTTCATACGTATTGGTTGATCTAAAGGAGATTGTATAGTCAGATTGTAAGGTCTGTGGTGAGCTTAACACCTCATTTTGCCCCTTCTTCTGGTTGATGAGGCTGTCCATCACGTTACAGAAACATCAAATTGCAGGTATATTGTTGCTGGAGTTAATATTTCCATTGGTCATGGTACATCCAGAGATATCTAAAGGTACATGCAGACTGCTCTGTGTGCTGCTTCTCAGTCATGCTACTAGTTTAGTAAGTGTAATATAATGTAAAATACATCTCCATACAATATAATATACTTTGCATCCTAATTAAAATAACAGAAATAGATATGCAGCCAAATGGACATTGTACTAACAACAACCTCTATTTGCATAGTTTTACCTCCAATTTTCTGTTAAAGCAGCTGTGCCATGTGTCTGAAACGACTGTGCAGTCCATCAGAGGTATACCTAATGCACTCAGTGATCTGCACTGAGCAATGATCTGACACCCCCCTTCCCATTCTCTGCTATACAAGTCTGTGTACTGAGGGGTGTGGCTGTTACTCAGCTCTGCCAGTACAGAGCATTGTTGCAAATCTCACTTATTGATATATTTGTACAAAGACCAATAAACCATACAGGCCAAGCAAACACAAAAGGGAGAACCTGAATTAAGTGCACAAGTTTGCTTTACAGGAGGACGGACGATAATCGGTCATTATTTTTTTGTCTTTTTTCAGTGCCCTGATGTTTGGATTCACTGCCAGACAGATTGAGATTTCTGTATGTTATCACTTTCTTAACAGGTCAGAATGCCCTCTCTGCCCCCTGTGACAGTGGTCGGGCTTGTTGATTGGCACCAAGCACTGCACTGTGTGTGTGGGGTACTGTCATGCTCCCCCATACTCTGGTATTTCTCAGATGGTCCAGCGGTCGATCAGGGTGGTGGTGTGCCGCAGGGAATGCAAGTATGGGCTACTTACAGTCCCTCCTGGAAGGTGAACCTGTTACTTTGTACATATTGGCTTCTAGAAAGTATTGCACTACTCCTTATAGCAATTATAATGCAATAAAGACAGTATACTTACAAACAATCATCACATGCTATAATAAGCTCCCAATTAATCTGGATGTAGCCTCAGGTGGGGGACATACCATTATCATTAATCCCTAAAGGCAGAGCAAGTTAGTTTGAGCCCCCCCCCCCCCCTCCCCCCAAAAGAATACAAATAATCATCAAGTTTAGATTACAGTAACCTAAATATACATAGTGATTTATTATTTCACATGCCTAGTACAATTCCATTTAAAAACAACTCCGAGCTCCTACAAACACATACAGCACATGGAAAGCTAGAAAAGCAGCTGCAGATGTTCAGCTCATTTCATTATAGTGTCACACCTGTCCTGACAGGAAGCTCCACCCTCTTCCTGTAAAGCTCCTCTTTTCCCACAGTGACACTGGAGATAAAACCTGCAATTCCACTAAACAGCATGTGAATTGTTGTCATTGTCTATTGGAGGTAGGAACCACAATTCATAATATGCCAGCATGTTTTTTTGCCATATTACCATTTGGGTTATTATTACCATTACAAAAAAAAGGTGTGGTTAGAACTAGATAAACACTGAAAAACATTGAAGATCGAGACAAAAGCACTTGTGTTAAAAATTCACCCATCCCTTATAAGCATATCTCACTTTTTGAAGAATAAAAAATTATAATAATTATTTAATAATAATAATAATAATTATAAATTCACATATATTGCAAAATAAATAAATGTGCATTCATTATTTTTTTTGCATTTGAGCTTGCAAAGCATTGCAACCACGATGAGAGAATCAAAGGTTCAATGCTCTGACTCCTGTCCCTCCAGCCCCAGATCTCTAGCAAGGTACAGACCTTTGGTTATGGAGCTGGAGAAGAAAGATTTTACTGTGAGCACCAAAATCCTGTTTTCTCTTTCGTTCATTGAAGGACGCAGCCATCAGAAGATCTTGACCATTGTGATGTCCCAAAGCAGTGTAAAATACAGGGTGGGCCCAAAACCGAATAATAAAAAGACAGAATTGAAACAACCCAAGGGAAACTCAAAGTGCCACCTGCAAAACCTTGAACCAAAACTGGTGTCCAATGGTCAAGATCTTCCGATGGCTGTGTCCTTCAATGAGAAATGATCAATAGACAACATCCCTGCACTTGTGTTTTATTGAGAACTATAGGTCCCTCTGCTGTGGGACTTGTAATTTTTTCATTCACTGATCCTGTGAATGGATCTGTGAATAAATGGCAAGGCTGTTTAATAAGAGCCATGGCGAATTACAAATACCCAGGAGCCGACAGGGAGAAGCACCACATAATGCAAGTGGGGGAGCTGTTTGAGGGTAGGGGGCTGCAAAATGGCACCATGTTACACCCTAGATTTGGGTGTAACATGTAAGATAATGTTAAAGGCAGAAGGTATAGGACACTGCATAGCATATACTAGGGGTGCTTAGGCACAACTGCTGCAATGGTGCCTTCATTTAGCACCGATATTACAAGCAGCAATATACCAACAGGTCTTATTAACAAACTGTTTCATGAGTCATTAATTAACTTTCAAGAGCACGTATGAAACACAAATAAGCTCGGCTCTCTGCATGGAAAGAGCAAACTGAAGGGACTGAGATGATTTATGGGGAGGAAAAACATTGTACTGGCAGCTATTCTGAATGATTCAATGGCGCCACCTTCTGGTCATCGACTGCTATAATCAAGTAACAAGGATGCAAGAAAATGACTGAGAATGTTTTGTGGACACTACAGGGGTCATAGACAGGCAGAATGGCTCTCTGAGAGTGATAAGTGAATCACATTCATATCACTGGAAACCAATGCGTTCTTTTCTCAGTCTGTGCTCAAACATTTTTCAAGCAAGTTCTGTTTCTTTTCTCTACAGAAATTTGATTATTGGCATTCAGCCATATTGATATGTTCAATTATGTTTGACAATTCTTTATTCAATAAGAAGACATATTAAGCCCCTGCGTAGCCTGATCCTCAACCACTAGAAGTGACGCAGTGACTAGCATTACTTACCTGTAATATGGGAGCCCTTTGCATACTTATTAGGCTGCTTTCTATGCTAGGGAAGCTATAGGTAATAGAGGAAATCCCACGCTCTTTGTTCTTCCTTTCAGTTAAATAAAAAATGCTTGGTCACTCTCTAAAAATATTAAAGCTGAAGTTTTTTTGTCATTTTGTTTGTCAGCGAAGTTATCTCTAATGCTGTATATAGTACTGTCTGGATAGCTGTTTTGTTCCTAGAGTGCAGCTTAAATGAATTGCCAATTGATCAAATAAAATCTCTGTTCGGGTTGTATATACACAGGGGAAGGGGGCTACACACTAGTAACAATACATAAATCTATGTGGGTCTCCTAAATAACATTTCCATTCACCGGCTGGGAACACAGAAAATACCTGGTACATTTGGGTACAGAAGTTCATGTGACCCTGTCCCCTTCCTCTCACGTGGCCTGCATGTCCATTGATTCTACACTGTCACATGGGTGATAAGGAAGCCCTCAGCTGACTGGTGTGACCTGAAGCTTAAAGCAGATACAGTGGTACCTCTGTTCACGAACTTAATTCGTTCTGCGATTCTGGTCGCGAACTAAATTGGTCACGAACCGAATCAAACTGTGATCAGACCGCGATCTTGACCAGAGGAAGCCACGACCAGTGTCAGAGCAGGGAAGATGGTTATTGTCGTGTTCATCAACCAATGCGGAGTTCGTGAACGGAAGCAAAATTTTGCCGAACTTCCTGTTCGCGAACCAAATTGTTCGTGAACAAAAGCGTTCGTGAACCGAGGTACCACTGTATTGCATGAAATGCAAGGTCTGCTGGCTCCCCCATTAAGAAACACATATGGGTCTGCAAATAGTTTGTAAATAGAACCCTATGTGTTTCCTAAGTGGGGAGCTACATAAGTATCTATAAACATTTGTTTAAATGTTCTTTAGCATTTTTTTTACAAATCATATGTAATTTTGAATGTTATTAATGTAAAATGTAATGTAGTATTGCATTATGGCCACTAGATGGAGCTCAGGAGCATAGCGAATAATTCATTTATAGATGGCTTAGTGCAAATAGATTTGTTTAGTACATGTTCACTTTAAAGCCACACACAGGCCGATGCTCAGAGGAGGATGGGAAGCATGAGAGAGAGCGACTGGCTAATGCAGAGAAGCTCTCAGCATCGGTCCTTCTTTCCCCCTCACTTTCTCTCCCCCCCCCGCCCCCCAGTCTCTAGCACATCCCCGGGGCCTCTGTCTGCTGGGAAACACTTACATTTCCTCCAGGCAGCCGTCCTGCAGCTCCTCTTCAGCCACATTCTCTGGCGCTTCTGCCCAGGGAAAACAATTTGCAGGACCGTTCGCAGTTACTGTGACACACTCAGGGGTGCGGAATTTGTATCGGAATTGTACCTCTAAGCCCCTATGTGCTAGCAAAGTATTTCCTTTAAATCGTTAATTGTGACCGTTAATAATATGCCGTCCATCATTCACTGCCATAAATGGCAACGCTCACAATTAACCATTACAAACGAATACTCTGTAAATAAATGCCGGTTTCCTCGGTAATCCCGTCTGTACGCAAGCGCAGATACTGGGTCGGTGTTCTCGACAGAACACCGCACTAAAATTTTAAACAAGCGGCTGCCTGAGGTCCCATGCGGTGCCATGGCGGTTGGGTGGGCCCTACATGATTTCTTACACCAGGGCCCTGAAGGTTCTAGATACGCCTCTGGGTGTAAGAGTATTTTTACTTTTTCTTCTAATGTTTTTTTCTTTCACTTTGCATCTCTTAATGGGTGTGTGTGTGGGGTGGCCTTTGATTCTCACACGAAGTCTGGTTTAAATGGGGCTCTCTTACTTTGCTTCTGGCTCCTGAACGGATCAAGGAGCGGAGGCAAGGTGGAATATGTGCAAGTGGAGTGCAGGGATTAATGTAAACCTGTTGCTTTGGCCTGAATGAGCAAAGTACATGTTCACTTTAAAGCCTATTGTTGCAAATGCAATAGAAAAAAAATATTTTTATTCTATAATGTTTTTAAAGGATAAGTGCACGTTTAACTTACTTATCTCTGATTAAGTCCCACTCCCATACCCAAGTACTTTCAGTATAATTACCTCCAACCATCTTCACTGTAAGGCTGGCTTGGCACTGGATTCCGAAATCTCCCGCGCTCTAGCCGTGAAAGCGTCTCCATTGTAATGAATGGAGGCCAAAGCAAATGAGCAGCTAAGAAGATGCCAGAAATTTACAAGCAGAGGCTGTGCATTGCCGGGCAGACAGCACAGTAAAGACGTAAGAACAGTAGAGTTGTAGGGACCTAGAACATTCTGAAATTGATGGGGTAGGGGACAATGAGGGTTGTAATAGATAAATGTGCGTGTGATATTTTAATGAGCATTATATCATGCACATGACCTTTCAGATGTCACTGCTGCCTTTATTTTACATAAATTATAAATGAAAGAATACAAGTATCCATTTGAAATAAGCTGACTATATTCCATAAGACTCGTATTAAAATGACATTAAAGTCAACAAAATGTTTCCCTCCCCCCCATGTTAATGTTACCACTTACCTTAAATGATGTCTCTTATTCCGATCTTCTTCCTTCCTGATGTTTTCATCTGTCCCTCCAGCGGTGTTGCGGCTCTCCGATCCAGCGCTAACTGCTCTGTCCCTCCGATCCAGCGGTGTCTGCATGCGGGTGCACGCGTCCATAGACTTACCTTGCGTCTCTGCTCGTCTCCCGGCCGAGAATCCGAACTGCGCATGCCCCAAGATCCTTTGTGGCCGCACGAGCAGTTCCTGATTCTCGGCGCGGGAGCGCGCAGCGATGACGAGGTAAGTTTAAACCGCTGTTAAAGTGTTTAAAAAACAACAACTTTTTGCCTATATCTACTGCATGCTAGCTAGTAGATATAGGCAAAAAAAACGGGAGGGTTTAGAACCCCTTTAAGATGGTCTTTGCCTTCATGTACAGTTATACATTCCACCATGGAACAAAAAATGTCATATCATGCAGGTCTTACCACTCGTTCCAAATGATTGATGACTTTGCCACTCTCCAGATAAGTTATAGTATACAAGTACCATTAGATTATGTGAAAAACAATATTTACCGTTCTGATATATGTGTCCCAAAACCAAAGGAAATCATGGTCCCACCAAGGTAGACTGGACAACATCTGCAATACAGAAATGTAATGTGTAATTGTAATCTTTGACATCACATATCAGTACTTTATATGTTGGGAGGCCCAAATGTGACCATTGCTGAAATTGAGATTATTTTATGATTTCAATTTATTTTTTTAAGCAACTAAAAGCAGTCACTTCTGACCTCAAAAGCAAACTGAATACATCTAAGAGCACGATGCATTTGTTCACAAACACAAGCCCTTAAGTTTTTTGCAGAGGGGCGGATTTACTAAAGTAATACAGACTGTTCATGAATCTTTACAGAGCTTAGTAAATGCAGTAAAGCTATATTCACTTTTACTACCTAATTATGTACAAGGGAAATAAAAATATAAACAGGATTTGTTCTTACCAGCGACAGGGCAATTGAGGTGAACACAGCTTCACCTTATTTGCTAAGCAGTGAACATTCACCCTGCTGTGCGGATCTCTTTAACCTATATATCTTAAACATCAAACATGTCTTCCTCCCTAAACTCAGATTGTAGAACCACATTGATTTGAGCAATGATGGACTTTTAACTTCCATCACTTTTCAAAGACCTGAAGAATTTTTGTTTTGCAAAGATCACATAGGCTGCTTCGTCTTCAGGCTCTGAAAATGGGATCCCATCTGTTAGTCATGAAGAACACTCAGAACCTGGTAATGAAAGCTTCAGAATTTCCATCCCTTACTTCATCGTATATGTTCCAAATGGAAAATCGCAAACCATCTGTGCACCTTCGGGAGTGCTTAATCTCCAGAGTCAGCGTTCAGCTACTCAAAGCACAATCTGCACCCAAATCACGTATACCACAATCATCTAACTTTATTCTTTTGGGCTATTTATAAATGTTTTCACACAACTTTCACCCAAGAATCGAACATTATACCAACTGAATCCA
This sequence comes from Nanorana parkeri, assembly GCF_000935625.1. Lineage (NCBI taxonomy): Eukaryota > Metazoa > Chordata > Amphibia > Anura > Dicroglossidae > Nanorana > Nanorana parkeri. The sequence continues at coordinate 173,884 of NW_017308270.1, read as the reverse complement.
TTTAGAGAAAATAATTGAATCTTGGCCTCTCCTTACATCTAATATTCATCACGTATTACAAAGCTGGGTTTTAATACTTTAGAAACAATGAACTTTCAGACAATGTGGACCTATTCTTTTTGCCTCCTCCCCATACCTTACAGATTCCACTCTCCCCCTCCACTTATGTATACTTACCGAGATCCGACAACATGGCCTTCTGCGTTTGTTGACATCCCGCACCACTAGTCCTCTCTCTTGGTTGTGCCTGCGATGTGGAGCCCCATAAAAGTCTATGGAGCTCGTCTTCTGGCCAGGAGATGGAGCTAGACAAGCCCCATAGGACCGTGGTTCTTAACTGGTGGATCGTGACCCAAATGTGGGTCGCAACCCTGTGTTCAGTGGGTCACCGTGTGCCGTCCACTGTGCCAAGTGAAAGGCTCCTCAGCTTCCCCCTAGTGCAGCACTGTCAATTCTTGCGCCAAGCAGCCATTCAAGATATGTTGCCCGACACTAAGGGTCACCTTGAGGTGGGGTGGCTGGGGGTATGGCTGCGAGGGAGCTCTATACATACGTGCATTGCTCACAACTCCCTGGCGTGCCCTGTAGAGTTGCCTGGACCGAAGTGACGTCACATTCTGGCTCCCGGCACCTCTACAGGGCACACAAGGGAGTTGTACCAGCAATGCACATATGGATGGAGCTCCGTCACAGCACAGCAGCCCACACTGGACCCCAGGCTAAGGATACACTCCAGTTCTCATAATGTAGGAAGACTGGGTGGATCATAAACATTTTTTATTTTTTTTAAATGTTTATCGGAGTGTGTATGTGTGTGTGAGAATGTCTGTGAGATTGTGTCTGTGGTCTGTTTACATCAGTACAGTGCAATAATCACACAGTCCCATGCGATTAACGCACCTGTACCATGCAATCGCACCAACCGCGAGTTCTGATGCGGGAGGTGTGCTGCGTTGCCATTCATTTGAATGGCACCCCAAACACACTTTCTGCCCACAGTACGATCGCCCACCCTGGAACGTGTGGTATCTCAATGCCGTGCAGTCTGGTACGATGTGACTGTGGGTCGCGACTTAATGACCAAGGACAAATGTGGGTCCTGAGGTTACACAGGTTGAGAACCACTGCCATAGAAGACTATGAGGCTCTACTTGGCAGGCGCGGACAAGAGAGAGAGAGAGAACTTGCAGTGTGGCATGTAAACAACTCCCAGAGGCCACGGGCATCGGATTGAGGTAAGTATGCATATGTGAAGGAAGAGAGTGGGATATGTTAAGTCATAAGGGGAGGGGGCCAAAAGGGATAAGTGTGCTTATTATTTAAATATTAGCAAACATTTTCCCTAGTTTACTACTACAAACATCACCAGTCTAGGCTCGGTACTATTCCTAATCACATTTAAAGCTCAGATGCAGACAAAACTTTTTTTTTAAAGCTTTGGATAGTATGAGGAAAAGTTAGAACCTATGCCCATTAATTTTACTGTCTGAACCACCAATTGGATGATATTCTCTCACTTCCTGCCCTGTTGATAAGGTGCCAGTAGGACAGGAAGTGATAGAAAACTGGAGGCAGGGGGTTGGATATGGACTCTTTTATATTTTGTAGCCCCTACTCTGTATTTAAAACGGGATATTTTCCTCCCACGTTGTGACATATCAGGGTTTAGTAGTGGCATAGCCTCATGGATGGACTGATTTCTAAGACCCAAAAGTAATCACTAGCCTATAATAATTAGAAAACTTTGGTGTGAAAGTCTGATGTCCCCTCCAATCCCCGGGGAAGATGGTTCCTGATCTGGCTGCATGTGGAAACGGAGAGAGGGGGGTGTGATACACACATGTTGTTCCATGGTGACATACTGTATGCCTGTATACATACACAAATCTTTGTTAAATTGGACAAACTGCTGTTAATATGTAATGTTTTCATCATCTGACTTCAATGTAATTTGTATTTCCTTATAGAAATTAGACCTTGTCTGCAAAACGAGTCACACTACTACTTCCTCGTGCCAAGTATCTCCCGGTCATCTAAGACACGTTTTGTAACCTTATGTATATGCTATGGCCTGGTGACACAAAGCTGAAGTATACCAATATTGGATATGAAGGGAGTAGGCGCTGGGTTACTGTGCGATCAATGCTGATTTAAGGACTGTAACTGTCACTATGTTTGGAACAATGCACCATTGTACTTTATATGTCTTTTTTTAATGATGAGTGTAATATGTTTTGTATAATTTGCTGATTTTGAATAAACTAGAAGGCAACCTTTCCACATGGCTGAATTAATTCATGCTTTCATTTTCTTCATTGATCTGTACATTTTTGGACAGCTAAAAAATCCTTTACAATTGGATGGTATGTTTATTCAAATAGCATTTTTATTACTGTCTGAACCCCTAACGGGACCATTTTCTCTCACTTCCTGCCCCATTAATAAGGTGCCAGTAACACAGGAAGGAGATAGAAAACTGGAGACAAAGACCGCAACCAAAACATTTTAGAATAGTTGAAAAGGTTTGGAACTAGAGGTGCACCGAAATGAAAATTTTAAAACCGAAATGAAAAAAAAATGTCGGGCCGAAACCGGAAATGTTTTTTCCTAACTTTTTCAAATTTTATAATATTTTATTTCTATTTATTTTTTATGAACTTTTCAATTTTTTTACATTTAATTTTTATTCAATATTTTATTTTTTTACTTTACTTTTAGGTGCTTCAGGGAAATATTAGGGGTCTAAACAGACCCCTGATATTTCCCTTTTAAAAGAGCCTGAGAACACAGAGTCTTCAAAGACACAGAGTCCTCAATCTCTTTTTCTGCAGCCCGTTATAAATGAACAGGAATCCTCTATACTGAGTGTTCCTGTTCATTCATAACATGAGGACAGAGTATGTTTACTATAACCACAATTATGAATGAACAGGAGGTGATGTAAATCACTTCCCATTCATTCATAATTGAGATTATAGTAACCACACTATGTCCTCAATTATTTACAAACACTCAGCGATCACTGACTGCTTGTACTGGTCTCCTTCCTGACAGCTGTCACAGGAGGCTGAGCGAGCGGTGCGGCTGGAGAGCTCGATCTGACAGCTGACTCCTCTCCTGCACCGCCGGCCGGCCTCCTGTGACAGCGCTGGCTGTCTCCACCCACACGGCCGCTCTCCTGATCTGTGACAGGAGGCTGAGCGGTGCGGGGAGGAGAGACGCCGGCCGCTCACAGCGCTCTCCTCCCGCAGCGCTCGGCCTCCTGTGACAGTTTCTCTCCTCCCGCTGGGACACAGAGCAGCACCTAGCGGGGAGGAGAGAAATCCCTGATGCACCTCTATTTCGGCAGAAAAGTCGCACTTTCAGCATTTTGCCAAAAGTGCCATTTTTGGCTGATATGCTTCGGCGGCCGTTATATCGGTGCATCCCTAGTTGCAACCTAGAACAGGTTTTAAGCGCCAACTGTGTCAAATTGGAGAAATTTCCCTTCACTTCCTTTCCCAGTGACAAGTATAGGAAGCCATAGGAATTTTTTCCAATGAGGACTGATACAGCAGCTAAAATATCTTTTTTAGTAGAGTGAAGAAGAGTTAGGAGCTCTCGTTGGGAGTTTTATTTGTTGACAGTCTTTCTGTCCTATTAATCCCCGTTCCTCTCCTTTCTTGTCTTCATTTCTTTATATATAACGGTTACCATGACAGCTGTGGTAACCGTTAGGTTGTTTTAGGTTGGTTTAGGTTACTCTTAGATTGTTGTAGAGTTTAATATATTGGTTACCATGACGCTGTGAGTTATTAGGTTGTTGTAGAGTTTAATATAACGGTTACCATGACGCTGTGAGTTATTAGGTTGTTGTAGAGTTTAATATAACGGTTACCATGACGGCTGTGAGTTATTAGGTTGTTGTAGAGTTTAATATAACGGTTACCATGACGGCTGTGAGTTATTAGGTTGTTGTAGAGTTAGGTGTCACTTTTTAGTGATATTCTGGTAGATTAGGGGTGCCCACAAGGTCGATCGCGATCTACCAGTCGATCGCGTAGCGATCACTGGTTGATCGCCATGTCCTCTCCTCCCGGCGCTTCTCTGGATCCCCGCTGCTCTCCCCAGCGGGGTTCCGAGAAGAAGTGAAGGAACCGGCGGCGGGGGAGGACGGAGCCGCTGTCACAGAACTAATGAAGAGCGGCGAGGAGAGAGAGAGACGCTCGGCCAAGATCTGACAGCCGGCGCCTCTCTCTCCCCTCACTGCTCGTCCGTTCTATCACAGCGGCTCCGCCCCCCC
>NW_017308270.1:166133-169223 GCF_000935625.1 Nanorana parkeri | reverse complement strand
TAAAAAAAAAAAAAAAAAATTACAGATAAAAAAAAAAATTATGAAAAAAAAATAAAAAATAGTAAAAAATTTTTTTTAAAAAATTGGTTTTTCTTGCCTCAGGCGCAAAAAGTAGCTGGCTACGGCTATGCTCCCGTGGTGCTCGTGCGGCTGCTGGCTGAATGTGTCAGACGTTGCAGATGGAAAGGTGCAGGACACCCCATGTGCAACGTCGGCCACACGAGCACCACGGGAGGACAGGACGCCGGGACCTGTAGGGCGCACTGGAATGTAAGCCGGCCGACTCCCTGCGTTCAGGTGCGGGAGGGGGAGCTGTATTGAAGTCAATGGCATCGCCCACAGTGCGATCGCCCGCACTCTGAACGCAGGCATGTTAGTGCCTTCATTCCGGTCCAGTGCGATCTGCAAAAATAGTGCTCGCAGCATTTTTGCGGATCGCACTGGACTGGAACACATGCACTAATGCAGGCGATCGCACTGTGGGCGAGGGGCCTGCCTGCGAAGCCTGGCTGCGGTGCCATTGACCTCAATGCACCGCCACGCCCCCTCCCGCCCCTGAATGCAGGTGTTTTTTTCGTTGGTAGATCTCAATGAGCTTGTCATTTGAAAAGTAGATCTCCAGACGAAAAATAGTGGGCGCCCCTGTGGTAGATGATTAAGCTATAGAGTGAAGTGAAGGAAGTATCCTGTGAAAAAAACAGGCAGTACCATTTGTGTAGGTTTTACAAAAGTAATAATCATAATTTCTTTACTCACTTTTTATTATGTGGTTGATTGGCTATATTACTGGGCTTTTGGTTTGCAGGTTTTGTCCTATGTGCCTGAAACAGAAAGAATGAGTGTTATCCTGCTGTAATTGGCCAGCATATTAAACATTTCATTATACAGGGTATATGCAGCTCTATAAAAATGTACTAAACCATTATGTGTGACAGCACATGATAAGCAAGGCTGTAGATGGTTTGCTCACCATGTTCCCTCTCCTAAACTGCGCCCTCTGTTGTTCAGGGGATTACATGCAGCTAATATAAAGTTATTAGCTGTATTATCTGCATTTATTGGATTTGAAATAAATATCTAGTAATGTACCGATACTAGTATCGGTGCCGATACCGAGTATTTGGGCGAGTACTCATACGCGCTGAATTGCTCCAATACCTTCCCCGATACTGGAACTTCCGGTCAGGGGGAAATTTGCTCTGACAGGCAGTGCCGCGAGGGAACATGGAGCTGGCTTCCCGGCCAATCAGCATTGAGCCAGCCATACAGCATGGAGCCGACTTCCCAGCCAATAAGTCTTCCTAATTGCCTGGGAAGCTGGCTCCATGCTAGCAAAAGTACCGGTATTGGTGAGTACCGAAATATAAATATCAGTACTAGTACTCGATACCGAATACACGCAATTGGTGCATCCCTATAAATATCTATTTTGATTAAAGCCTCTCTCCAGGAAAAAAATCCCCTTGCAGTGTGGGGTTAGCCTGACTGCAAGGAGAGTTTCTTTCTCCAGAAAGAGGCTATAAATGATATTTTTAGCATAACCCTGATGTCAGCTTCAGTTTCATAAAGCTGAATGGAGAGGGAAGACTTACCAAAATTGATTTCCTCTACTTGGCTACAAATAGTAATTGCAATTAACTGACTCCAATACAAATGACTGAGAAGAGCGATCCATATAATACGTACCTTGTTGTCTTTGTGTAGGTGATCATCAAGTATATCCTCAATCAAATTATCAACATCTTCCTCATCAGTGGACACGTTCACAACTGTGTTCTTAGACCTGCGAAGAACCAGAAATCCCAGCTTAGAATCTATTCCGTGACAATTCCCATCAATACAGGTCTGGAAGTATCTGCTTCAGTCATGAAGAAATACCTTACCCAGCTCATCAACACTGCTTACAAGTCCATTCTTAATCCCCACCATAATGGATTTTAGGAAGACTTTAGATAATTGTATAAGCTGCCATCAATGTCATTTAAATAAAATAATTGCTAATGTTATGGCTGAACTCCCGGCACAAATAATTTCATTGACATATATTTCCCAATAACCAAAAACAGATAGAAATCCACTTTGTGTGCACCAAATGACTTTGCAAACTAAGTTATTAGCTAGTAAAAGTTGCAGTGCTTCATCACCACTGTGCTATATGTGTTAATATATTTATATTTCTACAGCGCGTTTTGGCCTGTGGACTCAAACCACTTTTTCTGCTATTGGGGCAGATGGTGAGCCGCCATCTTGGGCAGCCTCGAGAGAATATCATACCTGGGGTTAATTTTAGACAGGAGCCAATTACAAAGCACAAAGGGCCCCAGTGTTGCAAGGCTGAAGTGCTAACCATTAAAGGAGAACTATGAGGTGAGTGCTTTTGACTCATCCTCATAGACCTAGCCGACCTGTGACAATGAAATTGTCACAGGTCGGCTCAGTAGATCGCGAGGTGAGCGAACACATACCGGCGTTCGCTCACTTCTCGATCCTGTCACGGCTCTCTGCCGTGACAGGGGAGGGCCTGGATTCCCCTCTCCAGTGCTGACTGGCGGAACGGACGGGGGAGGGGGCGGGTACAGCTGGTTCTGCCTCTAGATAGGCAGAGCCAGCTGTCACTCACGCAGCTGGGCGGATCTCTACATAATTGTCGGGATCCGCTTCAGCTGCGACGTCTCAGTATACCGCGAGCTGTGGCTCGCGGTATACTGAGCTTAGGGTGACGGGAGGACGCTACTTTGTGTCCTTCCGTTACCCTTAGGAGAACTATGGGGAAAAGCCCTAACCCCATAGTTCTCCTTTAAGTCAGCAGAGCTGTGGGGGGGACTCTGCAGGCTCCACCCTGTACAGTAGGGGTAGATAAATAAAATACAAGGGGGGCTGGTGAGTAATCGAGGCCCAAATCGCGCTCCGTACAGAATGGTCAGCTGCTGGTGCGTGTTCCCAGTGCTAATGCGCCAACCCCGGCACATCACACCGTTTATTTTTTTTTCATAGTTCTTCGTTAGAACTTCCCCCCCTTCCCGTTTACATACACGTGCATGCCTTAAGCACGTGTTCATTGTTCATTTGTACATGGTAGGGTAGGCAGGG